>NC_039358.1:228843553-228893288 GCF_003573695.1 Papaver somniferum
TATTATTTGAAAACCCATGAACCAGCTTCACACCCTTCAGTTGACTCGAAACTGGAGTGGAGCTAGACTCACGCAGGTTCCAAAATACAATCTCAGGGACATTCATGTATCCCTTTTCTCTGAAGTTATTCTGTATCACCTGATAATCCGTCTCCCAATTGTTAGCTATGTCACCGCCAGACAGATGACTGTAGGTATGAGGACTATATCCTGAATTAGCTTCGTGGAATTCCATATCGCTGAACACAAAAAGCCTCTTTATCATCTGATCTGCCTTCAAGTTGCCTTCAACTGCCACATGCAATATTTGGTCGAAAACTTTCTTGAAACCAGGTGGAAACCCACACTCCATTCTTCTAATGAACTCTGTCTTAGATCTCAAAGTTTCACCTTCAATCTTTTTCAGTTCAGGAGTTTGTGTAAAGGTGATAAGTTTTCCTTTCCATGGTTCATGGCTCATCTCTGATATTAGCAAACCAAGAGCCACAGAGACATCCATTAGCGTTCCAGTCATACTCCCCGACACATCAGCAATTCCAAGACCGCCTTTAAGTTTACCAATTCTCGACAAGTCTTCCAACATTCGCTCCCATTGAAGCTCGGCAATGCTGCAATCATTTTCTTCTTCAAATCTCAAAGACTGAATGATCTGATAAGGTAACAAGGCTCCAGAAGCAATCTTATACTTCTTATTTTCATCAAAATCATGACAGAGATTCCAGCCCTCACTGTCGCTAGCATCATCCACGGGTAATTTATTTTCCACCAGCTTTTGCAGATTTGATAGCTTCGAAACAAGATGAGAACCCACAAATACTGTCTGTTCATCTTCTTGGGATTTCTTTAATTCTGCTAACTTTGATTTGACTTCATCCATGAACTGAGTTCTCTCATTCCTACCAAGAATAATTTCCTCATTCACTTTATCTTCTAGTTTATCGAATCGGTTACTTAGTCCCTCGACCTTATGGTTCATCAAAAGAACAGAATCAATCAGGTTCTCCAGCAGAGTCTCTAAATTAGTATTCTTCCCAGCCCAACTTGACATACCACCACCCATTATTTCTTCTTTCAAAAATTAAAAGCGAAAGAAGAATAACACAAAAAGAAGGAAGCAAAAGTATGAATCCAACTAAATTGCTTAGCGAAAGGTAAGATGTCTTTAACAAAACTTAATAGACTGTATGTATTTATAGACTTGCTCCAGGACTACTACAAGCATTCCTAAAATCACTAGAATTCTAAATAAGGGACGTAATAAGATAAGGAAAGTTGCGGACCTAGAAGTTTTTTGGTGAGGGGTCAAACACTAATATTTAAACTTGAGAGGGGTCAAACACTAAAATATCTAATTAATTAGTGCATGGAAAACAAAATCGAGTGGGGTCTGCTGACCCACTTGACCCAGTTTGCGTCGGCCTTAGGAAACAAATAAGAGTTTTAATCAAAGGCTAACGGCCAACTAGGGCTGCACAAGACCCGCCCACGATACCCAAACCCATCCGTACCCGTTAAATTCGTGGGTTTTTAATCCATACCCGCCCGTTGTGGGTGCGGGGTTGGTTATGGAAAAAAAACCGCTGTCTGTGGGTGCGAGGTTGGTTTAAGCTAATACCCTCCCATACCCGCCCAAAAAACCCGCAGATTATATACCATTAGATAAAACTAATCCTAATCGTCCATTATGAAACCCTAATACTAGTAGATAGGATAACTGATAACCCTCATTCACTTTCTACACTCTTCTCTCTGTTCGGCCTCTCCTCTTCTTCCTCCTCAGTTCTTCTTCTTCACCTACGAACGACAATTACCAGAAATCGACAACAACAACTTCGAATCTTCACCAGAAATCGACAACAATCGAAAAATCAACAGATTCAACACTTAATCTTCATATGTGAACTTCCTAGATATGAATATTTTGGGGGTTTTGTTTTTTTTTTTCTCACTTAATCAAGGAGAATAGAAGTTATTCTAAATACTTGAATATAAAGCGGGTTTAAACCCGTTTAAACCCATACCCGCCCAACCCGTAGCGGGCGGGTAACAAAACCCGCCCGTTGTTTGTGGGTGCGGGGTTGGTTATGAAAAAAAACTCGCAGTCTGTGGGTGCGAGTTTGGTTTTAGCTTATACCCGCTCATACCCGCCCATGTGCAGCCCTACGGCCAACTTCTACTTGTGCAGTAAATTAATGGTCTTGTATGCTTACAAACATTAATGAATGGTCTTGTATGCTTTGTAAATTGTAAAATTGTGCAGTTGTGAAACAAATGGTGATGCACTTAAACTTTGAATCAGATTATGTTTGGGAGGGAACTATACTAGCAAACTTGCACAAATGATTGAACTCTTGATCTTACAACAAGTAGAGAGGAGGATCTGGCATGGGTCGAGATGAGCGGAACTCTTGTCTGTAGCCGCTTTTTCCAAGGGAAAATCTCAACTGCAAGCAAGTTGGTGGTTGACATAAAGCTGCTATTAGCTTCCTGGATTCGTGCATGGCATCCGTAACTGCATGAGCATCATTTTATATCAATAAATTCATCATTTGGATTTGATCATTGACTCCCCTGGATCTGTTTCGGTTTTTTCTTTCTTTACTTTGTTTGTCATGGCTTTTGCTAGTCGTGACCTCTACTGCCGTTATCATTTAACTTTCTTTCTTGTTTTGCTAAAAATTAGGTTTCCTGATGCTATTCACCACAGTTACACGTCAAAATGAGGCTTTCACTGTTTTACAGGTTTATGAAATCTATCAAAAAATTTCTTTGTAAACCAATAATTTCGACAACTTTTTACTTTTACACATAGATTGATGCGTTCACTCGCAAAATGCATACCAAAAATATGTATCCCTTGACAACTCAATTCCCGTTTTTGTTTAAGTTACGTATTATGTATGTTATGTTACACCGTGGAACTGAATTTACAGATTTGTTGTATTTATGTTATTATATCCGACATTATCCGACAGTTAAGTTTTGGTGCAAAAAAAAAGAAAAGTAATTAATAAAGTGTGAATCGCATGAAAATTCTATTAAAGTTATCTTTCATCAAAATCAAAATCAATACCTATGAAATAGTTCTCTTAAAATCAAAGAAGAATAAGAGGGTCTAAAATAGTTAGTGACACTTGAGAGACACATAACCTAGTTTCATGAAGGATTAAGGACATGTTCCATGAACAACACTGCATCACTTTCCTCCTCTCTAATAATGAACATGAAAGGATGATCTGCCACGAAACCGACAGGAGCTGAATGGGGAAGACTCTTGCCATTAACTGGCCTGACAAAAGCAGTAGAAGCAGCAGCTTCAGTTCCTTTTTCATTAACTTCAACGAACACTTGTGATAAACCTCTGACACGTAACTTATCTCGGTTCCCCTCTCAATATTCAGCATCTCAATCAGCTCCGCCTTTGATTCATCAAAAGGTAAAACTATACCTGCTTTCTCTAGAACTCTTTTTGCTTCAAAATTAAAACAAATTTTCAACTTGGGAATCTTGAATTCTCTTGTTGGAACCTTACAATAAACTGGGAGATATTGATCCAAAAAGGCAGGATAAGAGCTCGCCTTTTCTATAAGTTCACAAAGCCCATCGCGTTGCTCCGGTAAAATTATGTACATAGAACAATGAGGAGGGATTTCCTAATTACCCCTTTGGTATGAGAGTCATAGTACTTTAAATCTATCATAACACCGAATATATATTGGTCTGAGCTTGATGACATGAAGGGAACAGGTACTGATTGTTTTCCATCGAGGAGATAGAAGTCTGACATATTGGTAAATGATGGTTGAAATTGTTCGTACCAAGATCCTTCGAAATAGAATGCATTCGCCAATATAAGTGTTGTATGTTCATTGACTGCTTCATCAGGAAGAATATTTTTGATGAATCCATATATTGGTTTCTTTTTCAATTCAGATCCTCCACCACTTCTTCGATATAATATCCATACATTAAATTGTTACCGTGGTGAAACAAAGAAAATAGAACATAAAACAAATAGAAAAAGAAACAGAAGAACAAAGAACTAGTGAGATGATTAAGTTACCCTCCTGATTAATTTTGGGTAATGATTAGTTAGTGTTAATAATAGTTAGTGTAGTGATTAGTGAGATGATTAAGTTAAAGATAATTAGTGAGATTAAAAAATCAAATGGGTTTTTTTTTTAAAGAAGTAGAATTATTGAGAGAGTAAAGTTAGAGAAGATGAAGAAAGAAAACATGAAAAACGATGGATTTTAACAATCACAACCGGAGGAAGGGTATTTGGGTACCCATGTATGCTTCAAACTTAGATAATGTTGGTTGAATTGCTCCAAACTTTCAAAACAATGAAACTTTTTATGTAAATTTGGGCCAGTTCGGTTAACCATATGTCAACAACATGTAACCGAACACATCTGAAAGTGTAGTTCGGTTACCATATGTCAAGAACATGTAACTGGACACACCTGAAAGTGTAGTTCGGTTACGTTTTCCAAACATGCAGGTTACCGACTCGCTCGTTAATGGACGTTTTGGTCGTACAGTGCAATGTTCGGTTATCTATGATAAAATGGTAGGTAACCGAACTTTGAACTTGACAATTTATTTGAGTACATCTTGTGTGTTCGGTTAGTTCGCAAACTTCAATGCAACCAAGTTCCCAACCGAACTTCAGGTTAAAAATAACCTAGTGTTAGAAGTTCGGTTGGTTCGCAAACTTCAACATATTTTGCGAATCAACCGAACTGGGCTTATAGGTAGAGTTCGGTTATAAAGAAAACTTAATAATTTTGCGAACGAACCAAACTTATGGACTTGTATTGTTCTAATACAAGGAGTTCGGTTAAAAGTATTTTTTTGCGAATCAACCGAACTTTGAGTTCAGTTAAGAAAAAAAAAAATTGTGATAACCGAACTTTTTACTGAAAAAAAACTCCATTAAACCTCTCTGCAACTTCCATTTTCAACTCATTTTGATGATTAGTTCTCATTTATTCAACCAAAAACGAATGACAAGTAATGGGTTTGTGAAAATATCTTTGTTAATGTTTTAAATTAAGTTATATATATAGTGGTGGTGGTGGTAATCGGTGGTTGTTAGTGGTGATAATTGGAGGTGGTGGTGGTAATCGGTGGTTGTTGGTGGTGGTGGTGGTGGTAATCGGCGGTGGTGGTGGTAATCGGTGGTTGGTGGTGGTGGTGGTAATCGGCGGTGGTGGGAGGTGGTGGTGAGAGGAGGTGGTGGTTATATATATATAAAGAGAGAGGTGGTTATTGTGTTGGTTTTAAATTAAATTAGGTTAAGGGTAGGTTAGTTATTTCAATGTTGTAGGACACCTCTTATAACTATAGGGAAGATGGCCTAGTAAGACCATGGTCCCCAAAAAAATCATGGTCCCTACAAAAATCATTCTTTGGTTAAAGCAGCCGAGGCCTAGTGTTTGTATCCATATCTACTATGCCTGTTTTGATGGATGCGCCTAGCCTAGATGTCAGATTCTAAAAGATAAGGAATAGAACCAATGCTAAATCATATATGTCAGATTCTAAAAGATAGTTTTGGTTATTTTCCTAGTAAAAAAAACTCGTGAAAAAAGGATAGCAAGAAGAATTCAAAAGCCGATTAATTTGTTTAACATTTGCCTTCCCAAAAATAAAAGGAAAATCAACTAGTACAGAATTCCGCATCACCTAGTAATGACTACTCAATGAAAACCATACTTTTGGTTACTAAGACTTGCTCCATAGATTTATCACAATGTCTCCATACATTATTCACCATCATAATCATCATCCCAGCCGCTACTGTGCGTGCACCTTCTACTGAGATACTCTTCATTGTGCCAGCTTTCACCATGCCATCCATACCATCCTTAACCCCTAACTGGTTGCAGGTCATCAGTAAACTTACCGCCCCAACCTCCACTGCATTGTCCCTCGTATGGGTTATCCACATTTAAATGCTTATCTGATCCATTTGGCTGCCGCACATCCAAATTCATTGTTATAAGGTGCCCACGGAGGTAAAATAATCGACCACACAAAGGTCTATCAATCGTGAAATCCAGTACACAACAACCATATAAAGATTGGTCCATAAGCAGCATGCTTAATCGAAAGCGTATAAATCAAAAAATACTTGGTACAAAGACCTATGAAACTAGCCAACTGAAACAGCAATTTCCTAAGCTAATAATTGATCTTCGTTCATCATAATTGACATTAAATGATTCAATGCGAACTTCAAATCTAACACCATGTGAAAGTTTAGTAAATCTTAACTAGTACTCTTTTACACAATCTCTCTACCAGAAACATGGCTTCCTCTGGGGACCTCACTTGCACCTGCGCCACTTTGATCCTTCATGATGAAGGGATTCCCATCACTGTAACTACTTCTTGCTTCTTCTTGTTTCGCATGATGATGTTGTAAAATTAAACGACCAATGACCATAATAGATTTATTTTTTTAATACATAAAAAAAATTTGAGAAAATTAAAGAAGAAATTGCTCACGTTTATCCTTGAGTCCCTTTATAAAGTTATCAAGATTTTCAATGTCTTTCTGCATGTCATGCTGTTGTTCTTCAAGATGCTGCTTGTCTGTGTGGCAATTTTCTCTCTCCTTTTCCATCCGAGCCCGTTCCAGCTTCATGTCTTCCGGTTCCTTTTGTTGGAAATTATATGCGGTTTCGGTTTCTCGGAAATCATGTTACTGCAACAAACAAAATACTAACAAGAAAGAAAGAGTTAAAAAGACTTATCGAATTGGTTGATCGAGGCGAGGTAATCCTCTTTCCTTAAAAACAATTCATCCCCGCATACGGTGCTCACAGTTCTACGGATGTCGCCGTCCAAGATACAAAGATCACGCCTTATAGTAAGCAACACTACAATACTTTTAGGCCTGCGAATGTTGACAATTATTGTGCTCTTAAATGACTCTGACTCTGACTCATGACTTGAAAACTTGTTTTTCTTATTCTCAAAAACTTGTAAAAACCCATTGTAACTTGTTTCAAAACAAAAGTAAGAGATGGTTTATATAGGGTCAATGGTGACTCTACAAGGTGTTTTTGCATCCATTGGTGACTCTCCATGGCAAGTGGTGACTCTCCATAACACCTATTCATGACTAGGTATCTTTTGAATGAAAAGGCATAACCCAAACACATCTCTTGGAGTTTAAATCTTGAAAACTAATTTTCACTCACATAATAATTTTGACTTAAAATTCCAACAGTCCCCCACATGAGTGAAAATACCGACACAACAAACTTAAAACTTTTAAGAGCACAAGCAGAAAATATAATGCATCGATAAATGGTAGCTTGTGGCTTTGAACCAAACCTAGTGAAAATTTATCGGACTTACTAGCCAATCAGTGGATAGTAAATCTCACACATTATATCTCCTTATAATCATCAAATTTTCGGTTGTGTCCATTTCGGCCCTGAACGTTCTTGGAATTCTATGAGTGCTCTAGATTAACCTAGCCTTTAAAGTTATCATAGAAGCGGCCCCACTTCTCACTCATATAGGTGATCTCCTATTTGAAAGTATCATGCCATATTTTTCTTAGTTAGATTAAGTTATAGGAGTCATTAAGAGAAAATCTCACGTGACAGGCAACATTGACTCTTATCATAGGAGTGGGAAAGAGAAAATCTCTTCCAGTGTTATCTAGCGAGTTCGTCACAACTTAGTTTGTCCTTTTGAACCTAAACCATGGGATCTCCAATCGCTTAGGTTGGGTTACAGCTGCAACTTACTCTTTAGTAAGGCTATAAGCCCATTCCCCTCGATGATGCAATTATAAGCTCTCTCTTGAATTTGTATCATTTGTCGGCTTGATACAATTCCCAAACACTATTTCTTTTATATTCGTGCATTTGAGAGCAATTGCTTTATGGTATTACGTTCACCTCGTATTTGTAGGAACATACCATAACACACCATTTTTGGCACCCGCGTTTTGATGAGTTTATCATTAGAACACTCTTGTTATATTACAACCCCCACAATCCTGTGCCGTACCGGTTATAGATGCTCACCATATAGTTTCAGCCTGAACGCTGCTTTGCTATTTCCTTCGCAAATTGGTGCCAAAATCAAGACCAATTCTCATAGTCACCCATTTATGAGAAATGTCTTGGAGTCTGAACCCCCCACATTTAGAGGGTACTAACTTGTACGGTCAAGAGTATTCTGGTAAGTACTTTGGTAATACAGTCTCCTCCCCCAAGTACTTTGGTAATACAGTCTTCTCCCCCACATTTCATGACATTTTCTATGTTATGAAACTACCATTACCACTGGTGCTTTGCACAATCAGAATTGCGCTTGCACAGCCAAGGGGAAATATTGCTGCATTAATTGTTTTCACTTATTTCTCTTACATAAGTATCTGTATACACAAGCATTCTCATATACCACCTACTGATGGTACATAGAATTCATCTCGCTTTCCGTACAACTAAATCCATTATGGATTGTATCTTAAATGTAAGAACAAACTTCTATACATTTCATGCATTGCATTTTGTAACCACGATGAAGAACCATTATCAGTTACTTTGAAACCATGCACAAAGGTCCAATCAAACCTTTAACTCATAAAGAATTCCTGTTGTGTTACTTGTGTGTTAAAAACACCAAGTCCCGCTGTTGATCTCGTAAAGGGAATCAATACACAGAGTGGTCTAGATCTCCATTTCCAGGGCCAGATTTCGCCAAACATTTGTAATCGCAGATTTTCAAATGCGATTCACGATGTAAATTTTCAGTACTGTATCCATTCAGTAAATACCAACAGACTTGTGATTTAAGTATCACATTCCATTTCCAATATCAAGTGATTACATTAAGAATGTGTTCCTTCTCTCTCTATCATTTCGTGATCTCTACTAGTTCCAAGAATTGATATATCACTCCTCCGAGTGTTTTCAGATTCCTGCCCATGTGAACCGTATCACCAATCGGTTCCAATCTGGATTATGACCAACCGATTCACCTTGACTCACAATCTTAATTATTCTTCATAAGAGTTGTGTCCTGCGTTCTTAAAATGGTATGAGAAAAACCCGTAATAATCTGATCATCCATCATGTGAATCAATGTACAGATTCACTTGCGTCTCTTCAAAGAGACACCATTCATGTCTTTCTTTAAACATGAATTTCAAATCGTAACCGATTAGTAACCGAATTTTTAATTCTCTGGTTTTTCGTTCAATTGGCTATTCTTTGCATTACCCTGTGAAAGGATGTCTGAAACATCAACACTTTCAGAATAGCCATGAAACCCAAAATTTCCAAAAACTTGATCAGAACTCAATTTCCTAATTACTGGGTTTTGTACTTAACCCGAAAAGTTAAAGCCAGAGATTCGTTAACCTGAAAACACAATCCTTCGTCGGAAACAGTTATTAGTGTCTCTGTAGTTAATTCCCAAAACCGGTGGGGCTACGATGTGGTCGGGCCACATACTTTAAGGATGTGGTCGGGCCACATACTTTAAGTATGTGGTCCTTCTTTAAATGATGACACGTGTGATAAAGTAAGAAAAAATTTGAAAAAATGTTTTATTATCTAATTATTTAGTCGGGGACAGGTTTTTTAGTTAAATAGATGTTAGAAAATAAAAAGAAGCCAGGTACAAAATATATGTGACCCGACCACATCGTAACCGGGGCGTCCCTAAACCATGCGAGCGGTTACAGTTACATGATTAAAGTCGTGCAAACATATTATAGTCATCAAACGAAAGATGTGGCTGTGTTCTGTAACTAATCCCTTACACTTATTTGATAAAGAATGATAAGCACCAACCAAATCATGCATGAGTTAGTTAAAATAGAATAAACTAATCATCAATAATGCACTGAACAAGATTTGCCGTGCTGCATGTTTTAACAGTGGGTTCTGCATATCAGAATCATGGTGATAAACATACCTGCTTCACAGAATAACATTCTAAGGAGAGCAATAAATATTTCCCTAAGAAACCGAAAAATACTGAATTGTCTTTAAGATTGTTGGAAATTATATGTGGTTTCGGTTTCTCGGAAATCATGTTACTGCAACGAATAAAATACTAACAAGAAAGAATTAGAAAGACTTATTGAAGTGGTTGATCGAGACGAGGTAATCCTCTTTTCTTAATGATAATTCATCCCCGCATGCGGTGCTCACGGTTCTACGGATGTCGCCTTCCAAGATACAACGATCACGCCTTATAGTAAGCAGCACTACAATACTTTTAGGCCAGCGAATGTTGACAATTACTGTGCTCTTAAATGACTATGACTCATGACTTGGAAACTTGTTTTTCTTCTTCTCAAAAACCTGTAAAAACCCATTGTAACTTATTTCAAAACAAAAGTAAGAGATGGTTTATACAGAGTCAATGGTGACTCTACAAGGTGTCTTTTCATCCATGGGTGACTCTCCATGGCCAAAGATGACTCTCCATAACACCTATTCATGACTAGGTATCTTTTGAATGAAAAGGCATAACCCAAACACATCTCTTGGAGTTTAAATCTTGAAAACTAATTTTCACTCGCATAATAATTTTAACTTAAAATTCCAACACCTTTTCTGCTACTTCCCTCAAGTAATTAATATGGTTAAGATCTCTCTCCTTCTGGTCCTCAAAAGCCTTTTCTTTGTCTCTTAATTCTTTTTCCATTTCTTCTCTCTGGTTTTGCATATTAATCTCCAAGACTCCAACTCCCTTTTCTTCACCTCAAAATCACGTAGCATATCTTCATGCTCAATGCGACCTTTTTCAGATATAACTGACCGCTCATGCTCCGTGTCAGCTTTGAACGATTCTTTCTCACGTCGAAGCAATTCCAATTGCCCCTGAACATATTCATGTGTTTCACACTTCACAGTTTTCAAACGTTCTTCTTCAGCCTGCTTCAGTTTCTCCAATCCCTCCGTCTCCTCCCTGACCTGTTTGAGCTCTTGAGTGCTCTCGTCTTTCCTTTCATCCAGTAATTTCCATGCGCGTTCAAAGTTCTTCTTATCCTGTTTCAGACCCTCACGCTCCTTCAGAAGCAATTCCTCAAGAGAGAGCAGTTCCTTCTTTTGAATCTATAGTTGTTCTTTGCAAGTATCAGTTTCTTTTTCTTTGCAAACTAAATCTGCAAGCCTAGTGTCTAAATCCTTTTCTTTCTGCTTCAATCTTGCCGTTTCTTTCTAAATCAGTTGTGTTATCTCATTGACATCCTTCTGCTTCTGCTTCAAGCTTCTGTCAATCTCACTTGCCTTCTCCTCCCTCTCGTGGAGGATTCTTCGGCCATCAATCAGTCCATCGTCACGTTCTTGCAGCGTTCTTTCCCACTTACCCATATCTTCTCTTTGTTTAGCAATAGCTGTTTCATTCATTTCTCGCTCTGCATTTGACGACTGCCTTTCCTTTCGAAGTATACTTTCACGAGCCTCCACGTCTTTCCGTTTCCTTTCAATTTCAGAACTCTTTCGGTTAGCTTCAACCAATTTTGCATCAGCAGCGTGCAATTTTGCTTCAACTTTCAGAGATATTTCCTCAAGGCTAGCAACTAAAGCCTGTGCTTCAGTCATCTTTAAATCCGCATGATACTTGGTTTCTGCACACTCTGCACGCATTTCACGTAGAGCCTTTTCAAGATCATCCACACATTGTTTCTGAACCCCCAAAGCATTTCTCAGATTCTCTTCGCGTCTTTCCACTTCAAAAATTGAGATCAGATTACTAGATTTCTCATGTGAAGTCCATTCTTTCTTTTCGATCAAAAGAATCCCCATATTGTATTGATATTCAAATAGTAACTCCTTTCAAGTTCACAAACCCTTTCGACTAGTGCTGCTCGATCCTTTTTCTCCAAATAAACTTCATCAAACAACCGCGCTTTTTTAAACCTCGTACATACCTTCATATCCCCATCGCAATCATCACTCCCTCCCACCATTCTCTTCTAAGAAATTTACAGGCGGAGGTATAATACCTTCAGAAAATACTGAATCTGATTTTTTAGGGTTTTGAACTGTTGATGAACCATCATTCATGGCAGGTGTTAGTGCCCTCTGCGGTGTAAGCATCACTGCGAACTTTGTTGAAATATTACTCGCCTTGTTGCTCAGATTTTGCAAAGAAAAATCAAAAAACTGTAACCCTAATTAATTTCCCGAACTCAGATTTTTTCTTGTTTCAAACCCTTATTAAATAACCCTAAACCCCCTCCTTACCCGATATGAAACCCTACTAACCGGATTGCCGAAAATATATATGTTCGACTGTTTCTCCCTTCTCTCTCGGCTCTCCGTAAATCCTTTTGTTTTGGGCTTTCCAAAAAACGTCCTACGAGGAATTTTATTAGTTAAGCTAATTCCTATGGACTAGATTGAGATGTTAGATTGGCCAAAAAGTATTGCAAATTAAGAAAAAAAAAATGTGGAAAAAAAATTAACATTACTTCTGTCTACTCCTCTTTTCTAGCATTTGCTCGCAGTTCAAGTAGCAGCGAGATTGAAACGTTGAACTGTTCTGCGCTCAAAAGATGGTCCCAATGCTGAACAATTCGGTGCTAGGCAAATATTCCAGGATATAAACACTGGATGGTTCAGCGCTGCCTATTTTATCATGTCACAACGTTCAACTACTGTTTACACAGTGCTATGAATTTCAAAGAAGTACGTACCCCACTTCGAAATTTGAGAGCTACTGCATGGCTTATGTAGGCTATCTTTGCATAATTTATTCGTTGGGATGTGCGTAGAGAATAGGTACGTAAGATTCAAATGTGATTGTGCGCACAATTGACCGTGCTTCATCCTACACGTGGCAGCTAAAGTGTCCATTTCGTATTCTACATAAAGAATGAGTGAAGCATTCACTTGTCCCGGTAACCCAAAACGCATCCTAAAGGCGCTGTTCCATTCTGCCCTTGGTTTCAGCGCATAACTGTTCAGCGCCCAACGTTGTTCTGTTCAGCGACTATTTGCTAGATTAGCACTACCATAAGACTTAGAAAACTGTCCTAACTGATGTGAATTGTCAATCTAGCCGTTAGATTAAAAGACCATAGAACTTAGCCTACGTCTGGCTACGACGTTGTAACAATGTGTCCTTCAAATTTGTATGACTTTAGCAGGTTGGAGTGAGATGGATAGGACTAATTCTTAAAAGAAACAATTGTAAATCATTTTCTCAAAGAAGTGTATACAATCCAATCAAATACGTACAATTACTCATTTCTTTTTTACTTGAAATTCATATAGCATTCGTTTAATAAGTCACGAAGTCACCTCGCACCCATGCTTGTAATTCGTGCACGTTTGTTGTATCTTGTTGGAGTTATTTGCCAAAGGTTGAAATTCGTTGTTATAAGTTGCCCACAATCACAAGGCACGAAAAAATACAATACCAACAATTATAGCTAAAATAATTGTCCATCTATTGTGGAATCTAGTGCACAACAACCATGTGAACTTATTAAAATAATTTTTCTCCCTGGAGAGCGTACCTCAATAGATGTCAAACAATGGACAATACGCATAGAAGAGGCATCCCAGTTACGACGATTTGTGTAGATTTTGTGGGGATCATATTGAAACAGTAGTTCATATCTGTATTTGCTTGTTTGGGATATTAGTTCTCTTGATTCTATCCTAACCCTTGTCTTGATGCTACTCACCACAGTTAATGATACTATCAGTTTCTTTGTAAATCAAAAATTATAGAAAACTATCGACAACTTTTTACGCATAAGATCGTTGTTGTCACTCACAAAATACATGTAAAAGATATACTCTTTTCAAAGGAAGACACCAAACATTTATCTTTACCTTGTTTGCATTTTTGTTCAAGTTGTGTATTATGTATGTTATTCTCAGCAGTTAAGTTTCGGGGGAAAAGAAAAAGATACGTAATAAAATGGGAAATTGCATGAAAATTATATTAAAATCTTGAATCAAAGAAAAATGAGAAATTAACTATTTAATGGCATGTCCTTGACAGACACAGACTAGTTTGATAAAGGATTAAGGACATGTCCCATGAACAACACCACACCGCTTTCCTCCTCTCTTATAATGACCATGAAAGGATGATCTGCCACAAAATCAACTGGACGAGAATTAGTCACCACAACAGTAACAGTAGAAGCAGCCGCTTCAGTTGCTTTTTCATCAATTTCAACAAAACACTCGTGAAAAACCCCTGAAATAAAAGTATTCCCATTTACCATCTGAAGATTAACCATCTCAGTCAGCTCTGCCTTAGATTCATCAAAAGGTGAAACTACTCCTGCTTTCTCTAGAACTCTTTTTGCTTCAAAATCAAAACAAATTTTAAACTTGGGAATCTTGAATTCTCTTGTTGGAACCTTACTACAATAATCTGATGAGAGATATTGATTCAAAAAAGAAGGATCGGAGATCGCCATTTCTATAAATTCACTGAGCCCATCACGTTGCTCGGGTAAAATTACGTACATAGAAAAATGAGGAGGGATTTTCCCATCCCTTTGATATGGGAGTCGCAATACTTTAAAGCTATCATAACAACTAATATATTGATCGCCTGGAGATGACATGAAGGGAACGTCTACTGATTGTTTTCCATTGAGGAGATGAAACTTTGAAATCTTAGTTTTTGATGGTTCAAATTGTTTATACCAACTTCCTTTGAAATAGAGTGCATTCGCCAATATAAATTGTGTACATTCATTGACTGCATTAACAGGTAGAAGACCTTTAATTAATCCATTGGTTTCCTTTTCAGCCCATGTGTTCACCTTCTTCAGCACTTGGCTGCTCTAGCGTCCGTGCATTAAATAGTTACAACGGCGAAACAATGAAAATAGAACATAAAACCAACAGAAAAAAACTCAAAACAAAGTACTAGAAATATAACGATTTTCTTACCTGATTTAAGAAGTCCACAGTTTCGGCTTCCGCTTTGTAAACTGCACGAGCAACTTCTTGGAATGAAGGATTTATAGAACACGTTGATTTATCAATCCAAACACCGCCAACGAAAGACAGTTTAGGTCCGGTTTGTGTCTTTCTCAACAACTTGTCAATGAGTTGAGAATTAACAGAATTTGAAGTGCTGAGGCTTTCAGAATTAAGGAAGCCTAATATCTGTTTTAATGTTTCTCCTCTTGCTCCAGAAGCTAGTAAACCTAGAGCGTTGTTGATTGAGAATGGAGAGTACACCAAATTCTTGTTCTTCGATTCGTTTAACCAAAGATCTTGGACTAGTTTCATGCTAGGATTAAAACTCTTTGCAGGAAGGTCATCACCCCATGCAATGGGTTTTGAAGAGAAAAAAGTTTTTGTTAAGGATCGAGCAAGAGAGAGGAGAGCATAAACGCGGAAGCATAAAAGACTACATTGATAATAATTCGGTGTCAACTTTCATGGCTCAACAGCCTATTTATATTGTTCACAAACTTGACGACCACTCAAGGCACGTTCCTAATTAACTAAGATCAAACTCTAAACATAGACACTTTCCTAACATAAACCAAACTCTAAAATAGAACTCTTCTAGACCTCTCTTGAAGTATAACTCCAACTAACCTAAATTATATCTCCTAATTATAGTCTCCTATATTATTTACTAATACCCTCCCTCAAGATGGAGCATGTAGATCACGAATGCCCATCTTGGACAAAAGAAATTTAACTTCAGTTTTATTCTTCTTTTTTTTTTCAACACTTTTGTGAAAAAAAATCTTCAGATCGTAGTTTAAGGACGTTTCGGTCCCCTTCGTAGTTTAAGGACATTTCGGTCTCATCTTCTTAGTTTAAGGACATTACGGTCCCCTTCGTAGTTTAAGGACATCTTTCGGTCCTCTTCGTAGTTTAAGGACGTTTCTGTCCTCTTCATTTCTTCGGTAGAATACTTTTTGTACTCTTGGTTTCTTGGTTTCTTCGATAGAATACTTTGTGTACTCTCTCGACAACTCATAGGATTTTAACCTACTATTTTTGTTCTTTTTCTCATCACCTCTTGGTGATTTTTTTTTTTCTTCACAACATGAATGTTGTTTCTTCTTCTCTTGTTCCAGTCACGCTTTTGTTGCGAAACCTTCACAGTTCTTTTTTTTAAGATTCTCTCACAATCTTTCTCTTGTTATGCTTCTGCCACAAGCAATAACTAACACAAAGTCTGCCACACTTTGTAGGATTTCCAAATTTCTGCCACAAACTCTTCAATCACCATGTTTCTGCCACAAATTCTTCAATAACACTTAACTGTCCTTGAATCACACTGTTGTTCGTAACAATTCTCGCAACTGTGCATTTACCTTTGTAACACCCATTATGTTCCCAGTAACACTTCTGTCCAACTGTGACAATTATTCAGTCACGCTTCTGTATCAATCAACCAATTTTTTTTTAACTCTCGTCTTGTCCCTTGGTGTAGACATACATGGACACAGTTTGCACTAGGTTTTGGAGCAGCAACATACGTCTTATTTCCATAGAACCATCGTGATCAACACGACTTCTCGAGCTCCAACTTCAGTCACGTTCTTTCCATAACCTCCAATCATCATCATAACCTCATCGTTTCTCAACATCACACAGAAGCAACAGTTCTTTTCACGGGTTTGATTAAACCAATCTCACATAAAGCTCCAACTTATTCTTATGTCGATTCAGCAAACAAACCCATTCCGTCTGTTTTCTTTTAACCTGACTACGGAACATGGCACCGAACGCAACCAGAACTAATCGATTGCCATTGACCAACATCAGGTCCTCGGTTTGGTTTTCCGTTACAAAACTCACCCAAACTTCCTTTGTTGTTCTCTAATCTAGAAAAAATCCTTCTCATCTGCTTAAACAACTACTCAGCTTTCATCATTCATCTTCAATATCATCGGTAGCAATTATCTTCCATCACCGATGATCAATTACCATCCAACCATGTTTGCTTGCCAATCTTCAGTCTTCATTCATTCTCTGATCTTTGCGTCGAACTCTTCTCATCAAAAACACCGGTAACACTTCTCTGTAACTTTGCGCAGCAACTTCAACTTCTCTTTGGATGAAAAACTTCTCTAACTCTTTCTCCTTCTCCTCTCTCTTCCTCTCACCTTGCTCTGATACCATGTTAAGGATCGAGCAAGAGAGAGGAGAGCATAAACGCGGAAGCATAAAAGACTACATTGATAATAATTCGGTGTCAACTTTCATGGCTCAACAGCCTATTTATATTGTTCACAAACTTGACGACCACTCAAGGCACTTTCCTAACTAATATCAAACTCTAAACATAGACACTTTCCTAACATAAACCAAACTCTAAAATAGAACTCTTCTAGAACTCTCTTGAAGTATAACTCCAACTAACCTAAATTATATCTCCTAATTATAGTCTCCTATATTATTTCCTAATATTTCCTAATAGCTTTCCTTAGATTCGATCATGAATGACCTAGATAGATCCGTGAGCTCGATTGAACTATTTTTGACTTTAGTATCTGATTCATGCCTATGATCCTAGGAAAACCTAATCTAGAGCAAGTTAATTAACTAAAGGTGTAAAAGTTGCCGGCCGACAGAACTAGAGCAAGAAGAGAACACGATGTATTAAATAACCCTAAAATTAACACGCTAACAGGTAGGCTAACAAGTCCAGTATCCCATAACGAATGCATCCATGGGCTCCCTTACTCTCAGACGAAACAAAGCAGGTCACCGGGTAGGCGGGTATTTTGTACACCTAATTGCACGCGAAACTCCAATCCCACCATGAGAGGCTTAACGTCAAATTTTGGAAAGATTTTCAGTAGCATACCGCCAGCTTTTGATGGAATAAATTACTTATGGTGAAAAATAGATCCTAGATAGATATGGTCAGGGCCGGCCCTCCCATATAATCAAGGTAAGCCTTGCTTGGGGACACCAAAACAAAAGGCCACAATTATTTTGTTCTTACATTAGTATAATGTGAGCTAAAATGAATGATAAGTATATTTTAATGTGATTACATATTTAAAAAAAGATCGAAAATTAATTAGCTAACTAAAAATATTTGGAGATGAATAATGAATAATTTATCTACTTTTAAACATGATATTTTCTTTAAACGGATATTTTGATAACTATCGAAATTAAATAGATATATATGTACGAATATATATTCGACAAACTGATATAAGTAAATGTTCTTCTTATGTAATTTCATATGGTCGCTCCTTCCTGCAAGCCTGTGATTTCCAAACATGGATGAGGGTAGTCAAGGGCTATTTTCTTCCGACAGCTTTCACGAATTCATTTTGCACCCATACTTTTTTGCAGGTGATAGATTTTTATATGGGCAGGACTAATCTTGCTCCTACTTGTTGTTAACAGAATCTATTTAATCTTTAAACTTGGAGAATCTTAAAACCAGACTAGCTAGAACTCACACATAGAAATTCTGCACAGTATCGTGTACGCCTATACAAATTGGCCGATATAAGAAAAATTCATCTATAGGCAAGAAAGAAAAGTTGTGACTTTTGTAATTTTCATACAGAGATAATTCAGAAGACACGATATTATAAAACAAAACTTCAAGAGAAACTAGTAAGGAAACACAAGAAAAACAACTTGAACTGTACAGTAGAACTTGACCCTGGTACATTGTGAATCAACTTCTCAAAAAGAATATTCAATTCACTTCCTTCAAAATGCTTTTCCAGCAATAGCCAAAGAAGAAATAGCACCAGTGCTAAATCATGTCAAATTCAAAATAGTAGTCTAGGTTATTGTTTTATCAGCTAGATTTGGAATTTTTTCTTGTTATACTCGTCCTTTAATCGGGTCAGCATGCCACATTTTTTGCTTGCAACGGAAAAGCTTACAGAAAATCCTAGCAACATCCTTAAAGGGCAAAACAGAGTTAATTCAAAAGCTGATTTGAAGTTAAAATTTGCCTACCCAAAAGGGAAAATAAGAAAGAAAGGAAAAACTAGTACAGACCCACTAGTAATAACACCGTCTACTCCGTGAAAACCATATGCTTGACTTGCTCCATGAATTTGTCGCAATTTTCGCGTCTACATTTGGTCTTGGAAAATTATACTGCTATATATTTATGTTCAGGTCCTCCAGACTTTTGCCGCTATCCCATGTTTCATCCCTACTCCAATTACAATCCGACACATTTAACAGAATTCTACCAACCCAACCATTTAGTTGATGTAAATCCAAATGCTCTCATCCATTTGGCTGCTACACATCCAAATGACTAGTCCCAGGGCCTCCAGCCATTACTGCCTCCCGCAGTATCCACAAGTGATTCATTCTCAACCGGCTTTTCCAGCTTAAGCTGCGGCAAATTCCACTGACTATCCGCCCCATTTGGTTGCTGGAAACTCAAACACTCACCCCAGCCATTATGCCTCAGACCATCCACCAGATTTCGTTGCTGCACATCCGAAAGCTTATCCCACCCACTTGGCTGCTGCACATCCAAATGACTAGCCCAGGGCCTCCAGCCATTACTGCCTCTGGCAATATCCACAGGTAATCTATTTTCAGCCAGCTTTTGCCGCTTAAGCTGCGGCAAATTCAACCGACTATCCGCCCCATTTGGTTGCTGCGAAATCAAATCCTTATCCCAGCCATTATGCAACAGACCATCCACCAGACTTGGTTGCTGCACACCCGAAAGCTTATCCCACCCCCAGGGCCTCCAGCCATTACTGTCTCTGGCAATATCCACCGGTAATTTATTTTCGGCCAGCTTTTGCCGCTTAAGCTGCGGCAAATTCAACCGACTATCCACCCCATTTGGTTGCTGCGAAATCAAATCCTTATGCCAGCCATTATGCCACAGACCATCCACCAGACTTGGTTGCTGCACACCCGAAAGCTTATCCTACCCACTTGGCTGCTGCACAACCGAATGACTAGTCCAGGGCCTCCAGCCTTCACTGTCACTAGCATCATCCACAGGTAATCCATTTCTAACTAGCTTTTGCAGATTTGATAATTTGGAAACCAAATGAGAACCGACATATACTGTCTTTTCCTGTTCTTGGGATTTCTTTAGTTCTGCTGTCTCCGACTTCACTTCATTCATGAACTCGGTCCTCTCCTTCCTTCCAAGCATAATTTCTTCATTCACTTTTTGTTCAAGTGCATTAACTCGATTACTTAGTCCCTCCACTTTGTTGTTCATTAAAAGAACAGAATCAATCAACCTCTCCAGAAGAGTATCTAACTTCGTATTCTTCCTAGCCCAACTTGGCATGCTACCACTGCACCTACTACCATCATCATCATCAGACGAAATGCATACCCTCTTCATTTTACCAGATACTCTTTTTCTTGGGTGTTTTCCTCTGTGCACTATCTCTTTATATCCCTATCTATAGTGAAACTGGGAAACTGCGGAATTTAGATGTTAAAATTGATTTAGTATCCGTAATTCAAATGTTTGTAGATTCATAAGCAGGATCATACAAGAACAACACGGAACACCTTAAAAGGCAAACTAAAAATGCAGCTGAACCAAAATCTAAGGATTACAATATTATAAACATTCTTTGGTTTGATGGCGACTCTACTCTTCCCAAATTCATATCCATCCATCAATAAGCATATATAGGCTAAGAAATTCTACTAAGCAGATTGAGAATAAAGATTTTGGAGTAAAACAAAAATGGAAAATAATAAGCGCAGTAGCAGTTCTTGAAGAAATGAAAAAAGGCAGTAAAGTAGACGTTATCGTATTAGATCAAACCCTGCTAGATGAAATGCACAGAATATATTTCTGAACCTCACCAGAGCTATCCCTCAATAACCAAGTTGCTTATCCTCTACTACACCCCAAGCTCAAACTAGGAAATGGTAAAAGGTCTATTTGGAAAATGTGATCAGACATTCATTATAAAGTCTCACCACAAGATCCAAATTGTTTAAAAAAGTGTATGCAGTCTACCAAAATTTGTAATATTCCATCAATTATATTCGAGTATCAACATTAACATTAATCTCAAGAAAAAATTATTTTACAACCAACAGAAAGATTATACACATGTGCACACGGTTGACCTGTGTAGCTATGATTATACAAAAATGCAAGAGCTCTATGGTACAATGGTATTGTACAATCAATTGCATTGGCTGTTGGGGGATGATTGTGTAGTTAAGCGAGGCATGCTTATAAGTGTCCTCTAAAGCCAATTCTAGCTACATTTGATGCACCAGGAAACATGGTATACTAGTATAGAGTATAAGCATTTCGAAGAGATTAGAGATATCATTGACGGTCTATTATGCAACTTGAACATCCCCATTGAACCAGCTTGATGGTTCCAGGCCGCAACAAACAGCCAAAACATATAAATGCAATGATACAAGGTAAATGCCACATCAGTCAAAACCATTTTAAGGGAATGCAGCTTTTGACCACTTCCAACCACACCATTCTCTTATTCCATATTCACCACACAAGCATACACACTGCAGAATGTAACTTAAACACAAATATAGAGTTCTTGCAAGGACATACCGTGTTCTGTCTAAGAGGGGCTCTAAGAGTGAGCTTAAAAACTCAAGCCCCCTCCATCTGCTTTCTCAATCCCACCCCCATCATCATTCAATAAAACAAACACCACAACCTGGAACACAAGCACCAAACAAAATTGGTTCCAAATTACATACCCATTAAACAAAAAATTGAATTCATTGTAGGAAATTTAGAAACCATGCTCAATCTTTGATAAACATTCATTAAGAAGAGAATCTCATCGATTGGAAAGAATGATAAATTAACCCTAATTCAATTTCCCAGAAACAAATTAAGAAATCAAGCAATCATGGTAATTACGACCTACCCAGATTATGAATTGAAATAATGAAATCAATCATCAAATCAAATAATGGAATTAGGGTAGAAGAAATTTTAAAAAACGAAAACCAGTAAGGAGGATCCCTACCTCTCAGTCGCTAGACCAACAATTGACAGCCTTAAATCGACAAACCCCAAAGATTTGTTTTAGCTGCAATTCTTATTTTGGACAGGAAAAAGAAAGAGCAGAAGAGTGAAAGTGAAAGTGAAAGTGAAAGTGAAAGTAAAACTGAAACTGAGTTTTGAGGTTAGATTTTTTCTTATGAAATGTTAACGGTTGTGATGATGGAATAGGAAAGCCAACCGGGAGTCCTTTTTAGTGGGCATGAACTAAATTGGGCTTATGGGACTTAAAATTCACATGTCTAAAGCTTTTGATAGAGTCGAATGGGAATTTTTCATTTTCGTAATGACAAAAATGGATTTTTCAGAATTTTGGTGTAACTTGGTCTTTAATATCTCTACGACCTCTTTGTCGATTTTGTTAAATGGTCCTCACACGCCCTTCTTTAAACCGTCCCGGGGATTACGGCAGGGAGACTCAATCTCTCCTACTTATTTTTGTTTCTTACTGAAACAATGTCTAGAATTATTATTAACCCTGAAAACTAGGGCCTAATAAAAGATATAAAAATTAGTAAAAATGCATCATGTATGAGTCACCTTTTATTTGCGGACAATTGTTTAATCTTTTGTGAGGCAAATACAACCTCCAGTAATAATTTAGTTAGACTTTTATCTAATTTTGGGAAAACTTCCGGGCAATTAATTAAACTTAATAAATCGGGAGTCTTTTTTAGTCCAAAAACTAATCCAGACATTAAAAATGTAGTTGCAAAAATATTGGGAGTCAAGGCGATTCCCTTAGACGATAGATATTTAGGAGCCCCTTTATTTATAAATAAATCTAAGATCAAGAGTCTTCAACATATAGTAGAAAAAATGTATAGTAGACTCACTGGTTGGAATGGTAAGGACCTAACCACAACCGGAAAAACAGTAATGATAAAAATGGTAATTTCTTCGTTGAGTGTTTACCAAATGAACTGCTTTAGAATACCAAAATAGATTTGAAAAAACTTAACAAAACTTCAAAGAAACTATTGGTAGGGAAAATCTACAAGAAAATTGGACTTTAGCGACTATCCATATTCGGTTGGTAGAGGGCCCTTTTTAGTGGCTAGAGCTCTATATCAACTTCAATGGAAACATATATGCTCTATGGCTAAAGGATGCTTTGCTAAAGAGTTGTACCAACCATTAGGTTGGAGTAGATATCTTCCAACTCGATTGAAGCAACCAAAGTTTTCGTTAGAAAAATTTACCACCGACTACTGTCCATCATTGGTACAAAGTTTTATTTATTTTGTAATCCATATGTATTGATAGTTTTGTCACTAAAATTGACAAAGGGGGAAATTGTTAGAGCATTGCTCGGTCGAATTCGCATGCGTTGCTATATCAAGCATGTTTGTCAATATTAGTGATCAAAACTATATGTCTTGATTTCTAGTATACTTATGACTAAGTCTCGGTCTATGATAGTTAGGAATAGTTGAGCTCCAGACTCCATGGCGATTATCTTGCAAAGACGAAGAACTACTCAAGGAACCGGTGGAACTTCATCCAACTAAAAGGTATGTGGAGACTTGAACTCATCTTGTCACTCAAAAGTCTATCTACTCTATCTCCTACTCTTGAGACAACAGTCGTATAAGTATGATAGTTTTCATACATACACATTTGCTATTTCGAGTCGAGTTTACTCGCCTATCTTTTTCTCGAAATACATGTTCGTAAGATTTTGCTTTAACCATCTTCATCTTTACCCGTGACGAAAGCATGATGACGTTTCAATCTTGAAAATAGCTTTGATGAGGATAGTCGATTCTTTATGTCTAACGACTGTTATGACATTATAGAAGAATGTTTCAATGATTGAAATGTAGAGTTGAGACTATGTAACCACCTAAGGATGTAAGCATTTAGTGTGTTCGCACATTTGTGTATAAATCCATCTGCTGGAAACCAAGTGCGTGCATATGTGTGCATGCAGTATTGGTTAAGGAGACAGGTTGGGTATGCGTACCCATACACATACTGGCGGAAGTTCACGTCCGTGAAATTCGCTGGGTTTGAAGTTTGCGAACTCAAAAACCAGTCACCTTAGGTACGTGTACCCGTACGCGTACTGGCGGAACTTTTTCACCCGAAAAAGTCTGCTGAGTTTGGAAACTAAAACCAACTCAAAATCCGGTAGCCTAGGTACGCATACCCATACGCGTACCCAAGCTGGTTATTTCTCAAATCGGTAGTTCATGGACTTAAAACAATAAATTATAAGGAACGCAATCTTTCCAAACCGTGGGTATATTGTTCATGAATTGATTCAAATGAATCAAACCGTTTTTGTTTCAATTGTGTCTATATATAAAGACCTAAGCAATTGAACAACTCTTGAACCAGTTCTTACGAGTCATTTGAACTAGTTATGAGAAAGATGAATACGGTTGATATGAAAGCACTCATACGGCTAACCATTGGTCAACCATTTGTGAACCAACCAATGTACACGTTTAGGTACGGTTACTCAAACCTAAATGAATACATTTCATTTGTGTGTGACAAGCTAAGTTTCGATCTAACGGTTGAAAGATATTAGCTTGGATAAATCAGGTTTTTCATCTAACGGTGAATATTGAATACTTTGTTACCAAGGTAACTAGATTGCAAACCCTGATTTGAAAACTATATAAGGAGATGTCCAGCAACTGTGCAAAACTAATCCCCACACCTGAAAAAGCGGGGGTCTAACAACCACACCCAATAATTCGTTTGGCAATCTGAATGGACTAACTCCAATATACTTTCAAGAGAATCAACTAGACAGTCAGACTCAATATTAAGAAAAGTATATCAAAGAGTTTTATATCTCTATCTCTTGATTCAATCCGCAATCAGCAAATAGGAATTTGCGAGCCCGATTGAATATAAGTGGATTAGCTTGAACGGTACCAAAGACCAATGTTCAAGTGTCAATCAATTCACTCAACAACCCTAAGGCCGGATACAAGAACTGATTGATCTTAACGTACAACCTTGATATTTCTATTATATAAATAAAATATAATGCGGAAAAGAAATAACACAGACACCAGAATTTTGTTAACGAGGAAACTGCAAATGCAGAAAATCCTCGGGACCTAGTCCAGAACAAACAAACACTGATTATAAGCTGTTACACCAATTTCCTACTACCGAGTAAAAAAAAATACACCAATTTCCTACTACCTATTCGGACTAGATGTAATACCTTCTTCAACACTTGTAGAACTCCTAGCAGAATACCGATTCTCTTTAGAAATTCTTCACGCAAATCTTCTAGCAGAACCCGAGGTTCTCTTTAGAAGATACCACAACACGATTGATTACGATTCAATATTTTGTTTGCACAAACCAGTGGTTTGATTTCCCTGTAGATGTAAATCAAGGTTTTGGAAATCTTGTGTTTGTTTTTGATAAAAACAATTACTAGGTAAAAGAAATATCAAAACAAACCTGTAGATTAGGGATTATTATAATCTTAATAAAAGGAAGAGAAACCTAATAACCCACCACAAGAACAACTAGAATAAATCTAGAGATATCTTGTTTAAAACTTCAAAAGGATTTTTACAAGATACCTTAATCGAAGTTTTCTTTCTAGATTCCGATTTCGACTAACAAGTGTTGGTATACGATCGGAAACTGAAATCTATCAAAACCTAGGGTTTATGATCAACAACTCTTGAATGGTTTTATATTAGAAGAGAAAACCTTAGAATAGAAAAGAGGTGAAAAACCTAGATTACAAGTTGTACGATCAATCACGAAGATTAAATCCAACTTGGCTTTGTGATCCCTAGTACAAAGACTTTTATCCCACTCTCGTTCACGAAGAACGGAAGACGTGGAAAACAACCTGCAAAGCTTACGCCAATTTTCCAAAGGGATGAAAACTGTGTAAACTCACGAACCCTCTATTTATAGAGAATAGGGTAGCTTGAAAACAAAGCTAGGGTTTTGACTATTTTCCTTTTTCAAGACTCTCCTAATTATGAGAGTCTTTCCTAAGTTACAAATATTATGCACAAATAATTAATTAATAATTAAATAGCAAATATTTATTTATGTGAATAAATCACATTCTAACTTAGGCATGAATTAAAACTTATCTCAAACACTTTAATATGGTAATCAAATATGTTTTGAATAATAGCCATCTTGCCTAGACAAGGAAACATCACCATATTGACCAAAGATAGATTTTAGTCACGAATTGGTCCCAAGTCCATGAAGTACTACAAACAGCCCACGGATTGTTTCCTACTAACGAACTTTAATAAATCACTCATAACTTCATCATTATAAATCGGAATTGAGTGATTCTTGGCTCGTCGGATTCGTAAGCTCATCCACTATAACATGAGATTCTTTATAAGAATAAATTTTATTGTCTCCAAGGTCATGAATCAAATAACCTCAAGTATATATACATAAATGTACATTTACCGTCATCGGAATTATTCCATAGAGTGAGCATATATCTTGATAGATTAGAAAGGTATAATTGAACAAGAATCCAAATGAAATACTTGTTGATGTCTTCTTGTAGTCTTCAATCTTCATCCTTTAAGGATAGCTTCGATTCAACTTCTTAGACCTAATCTAGTCCGAAATTATCTTTAGTATGCTAAATCATGAATGCATTTTGGCAACTAAAATTGAAAACTAACTTGACATACCAACGCTAGTGGGTTCAACCGAGCAGTGCTCTAACAACACCTCCTGTGTGATACTAGTTGGTTTGCTAGAGTCGATTCTCCTTTAATCGTAGGTTTCTTCTCGAGACCTTGTCGATTAACGACTGAAAGACTTCATTGGGATTGTGAAGCTAGACGAAACTACTTCTCTTGTAGTTGAGCGATCTGATCTTGCCATCTTCTATCGTACGAGTTCAATTGGAATAATTGACTTGAGATTATATCTCTGATAGGTTAAGATAAAAAGAAATCACACACATCTTCGTCTCATCATTTGTGATTCCACAATATCTAGTTTCGCTACCATATGATTTGGATTATTGTGAGGTTATTGATAATACTATGTTGTTCTTCGGGAATATAAGTCTGATTTATCAATTGGTTCTTGTTCACCTTGATTTTTATCAAAAGACAGAACAAAACTTTTAGGTTTATTTGTGGGAGACAGATTTATCTATATTTGTAGACTTTTCTGTGTGATACAGATTTGTTTGTTAAAGTCTTCGACTTTGGGTCGTAGCAACTCTTGGTTGTGGGTGAGATCAGCTAAGGGAATCAAGTGTGTAGTATCCTGCTGGGATCAGAGACGTAAGGAGAGAAACTGTACCTTGAATCAATGTGAGATTGTAGTAGGCTAGTGTCTTTAGCAGCTTAATACAGTATGGTGTTCAATCTGGACTAGGTCCGGGGGTTTTTCTGCATTTGCGGTTTCCTCGTTAACAAAACTTTTGGTGTCTGTGTTATTTCTATTCCACATTATATTTTGTTATATAATTGAAATATCACAGGTTGTGCGTTTGTATCGATCAATTGTGAAATCCAACCTTTAGTTTTTTATTTAAAAATTGATTGATCCTTGGATATTGGTCTTTGGTACCATCCAAGTTTATTATCCTTGTATTTGATAAAGACTCGCAGATTTCTATTTGCTTGAGTAAAATCAAATCAAGAGAAAGAGATTAACTCCTCGATATACTTTTTTATTGATTGAGTCTAACTCTCTAGTTGATTCTCATAAAAGTATATTGGAGTTAGTCCATACAGATTGCTAATCAAAATATTGGGTGAGGTTGTTAGACCCCCGCTTTTTCAATTGGTATCAGAGAAGAAAAACACATTCAAGACCTCAAAAGTCTGAGTTTGTAGCGATCTGACTCTATGGACAGAGGTGTTATCTCTATTAACGTACCACCAGTCTTCGATGGTTCTAATTACTTATGGTGGAAAATTGTTATGCGAGCGTTTCTTCAAGCGCGTGATTTTTAATCATGGGTATATGTTGTTAATGGCTATGATGCTCCCGTTATTGCAGTAGGTAACGTTAATGTTCCAAAAAATATTGGCGAATACGATGTTGCAGAGATACTTGCTGCAAAGCAAAACTTCGACGGTTTGAATGCCATCATACATGCCATTACCAACAATCTTCAAAACTATGTGTCAAACTGCAGTAGGTCTAAAGATGCGTGGGATATCTTAGAAACCGTATTCGAAGGAAATACCTGTGAAAAGGAAGCTAGGCTTCAAAACCTTAATTCCAATTGGGAAAACCTTCATATGGCAGATGATGATTCATTTGATGAGTTTAATCACAAAGTGTTTGAAATTATTAATGCATATTTTGCATTGGGTAAGACTATTCCTGTGACGAGCCGGAAAATTACGCCTTTGGCGCGTCGCCCCGCAGGCCGTAGCTTCCCCGACGCGCCATGATGAAGCTACGATCCGGGCTTCAAAGCTAGGAAAATGTACGTCCATTTTCCCTTGCAAGCATGCTCGCGTAGCATGATGCAGCTAACTTAGCTTCCATACCGTTCCAACTTACCATTGTTCCGCGAAGGGTTTATTAAGAAAACAAAAACTTTCCTAAAACGGAAAAAACGGCCTTTTGAGGCCCTAAACAATGCAATTTGTCTAAATTCGGGTGACCATGTGGATCTATAGATAAACATGTTAGAGCATATCTCGGTCGACCTCGCATGCGTTATATCAAGCATGTTTGTCAATGTTAGTGATCAAAACTATGAGTCTTGATTTCTAGTCTATTATAGCTAAGTCTCGGACTAGGATAGAAAAGTGTAATTGAGCTCAAGGACTTCATGGCGATTCATCATACAACGACGAAGATCTACTCAAGGAACCGTGGAACTTCATCAACAAAAAGGTATGTGGAGACTTGAACTTATCTATCACTCAAAAGTCTATCTATTCTATCTCCTATTTCTTATGAGACAAAAAGTTGTATGCTATATAGACTGGATCATACACATTTGACATTTCGAGATGAGTATTCACTACTTATCTTTTTCTCGAAATCGTGTGTTGGTAAAGCGTTTCGCTTTGATCAAGTTTATCTTCACCTAGTGACGAAAGTCATGAAAAGTTTCAATTACTTTGAGAATTGCTTTGACGTGAAACGGTCTGTGAATAACGACTATATAAAGTCTTATGAGAATGTATCAATGATTGGAATGAGAGTTTAGATTACATAACCATGTATTCCTTAATCCGAAGTTTTAGAACTTTGTTGATTGAGAGAAACCGGAGGAACTGGCTTTGCCAAGTCCGCGAAATCAGTTTGCGAACTCAGTCCGCGAACTGACGGAAGTTCTCTTGCCGAGAATTTCTGCTGGGATTTTCTAAAAAAACTCGTTTGCGTGTTTAGTCCGCGAACTGGCGGAAGTCTCTTTGTCGAGATTTTCTGCTCAGTTTGGGAAACTCTACCGGTTGCCTTAAGTCCGCGAACTTGTTTGTGAGCTTAAGTGGTTATGATCTAAAGATGTGCTCTGAATATGAAACTTAAATTACTAAGGAATGCTTTATGCAAACCGTGGCTATAAAGTTCATGAGCTGATACATCGAATCGAATCATCTTTGTTTCAATTGTGTCTTATGTAGTTACATAAGATCTCATAGCAATTGAACAACTCTCTAACTAGTTCATTTGAGTCAATTGAACTTGTTATGGTGAAGAAGAACTAGGTTAATATGAATTGCTCATATGGTTAACCTTTTGGGTTATTATGTTGAAACAACATACACGTACACGTTCGGGCATGGTTTTCACAAACCCAGTAAACGTCTACCCAAGTGTGTGTGACAAGCTAAGTTTTCGATCTAACGATTGAGAAATATTAGCTTGAATCTAAATCAGTTTTTCATCTAACGGTGAACATGGATTGCTTTGTAACTAAGGCAAAACCCTGATTTGAAGGCTATATAAAGGAGACATCTAGCATTGTGCAAAACTAATCCCCATACGTCTGTGTGATACTAGTGCGCTCGATAGAGTCGATTCTCCTTTAACCTTTGGTTTTCTTCTCTAAAACCAGGTTAACGACTTAAAGACTTCATTGGGATTGTGAAGCCAGACCGATACTACTTTTATCGTAGTTGTGTGATCTGATCTTGCATCTTCTTTCGTACGAGTACCATCTATTGATTGGATTGAGATCGTGAGAGTTCTCCGATAGGCAAGATAAAGAAGTCACAAAAATCTTCGTCTCACTGTTTGTGATTCCTCGACAAACCGCTTGTGTAATCAAGAAGGATTGCTGAGTGGTGATTGATTAATATAGGTTGTTCTTCGGGAATATAAGACTGTATTATCAATTGGTTCTTGTTCACCTTGATTTTATATCTTAAGACGGAACAAAAACCTTGGGTTTTTCTGTGGGAGACAAATTTATCCTTTGATATACTTTTCTATGTGAGACAGATTTGTTTATTATCAAGTCTACGATTTTGGGTTGCAGCAACTCTTAGTTGTGGGTGAGATCAGCTAAGGGAATCAAGTGCGCAGTATCCTGCTGGGATCTGAGGCGTAGGAGTACAACTGTACCTTGAATTATTGGGAGACTGATTGGGGTTCAACTATAGTCCAGTCCGAAGTTAGCTTGTAGTAGGCTAGTGTCTGTAGCGGCTTAATACAGTGTGTATTCAATTTGGACTAGGTCCCGGGGTTTTTCTGCATTTGCGGTTTCCTCGTTAACAAAACTTCTGGTGTCTGTGTTATTTCTTTTCCGCATTATATTTTTTATATAATTGATATAATACATGTTGTGCGTTAAGATCATCAATTGGAAATCCAACCTTTGGTTGTTGATTGATATTGATTGATCCCTGTATATTGGTCTTTGGTACCGTCCAAGTTATTCCTTGTATTTGATAAAGACTCGCTATTGTTTTTATCTTGAGTAAAAATCAAATCAAGAGAGAGATATTAACTCCTTGAGATACTTTAATCTAGATTGAGTCTGACTGTCTAGTTGATTCTCTAGCAAAGTATTTCAGAGTTAGTCCATACAGATTGCTAAGTGAAATATTGGGTGGTGTTGTTAGACCCCTGCTTTTTCAATTGGTATCAGAGCAGGCAAACATTGTATACCTAATAAGGTTGTGTTTGTTCGTTCCTTATAAATTGCCCTATGGGAAATTTCTTTGGAAAATTTGCTCCTGGCATCTGTAACGCACGCCAGATTTCCTTAAAGATTGTTCAGAGATTATTATGGAGAAAACCTTTGGATTCTCATGATAATTCTTCTTCATCTAAAATGGAAGTTTTAGATGTTAAGAATCAATCAGAAGGAAAAAATAAAAAGAAGGAAAGACTGAGAAAACGCTAAATACGTTCAAGGATATGGAAACTCACTAGATTAACTCTTGATCTTTTTGAGGAATACTATCGAGATGGATCAATTGATAAAGATCTGTTCGAAGCGTTCGAAGGCGTTTTTAAATTCTTAGAAAAACTTAAATCTGTTAAGTCTAAGAATCATTCTGAAAAGGGTTCTGTATGTGTTAAATCTGTTAATACTGAACAACCCAGAAATCGGAGGTATCCTTCTTCAGGCCAGAACAACCGAAGGAAAGAAAGCTCTAATTGTCCTGACTATCATCATTACTTTGATTATACCATATGGACTATTCACACATATCAACCGGAAATTTCGCATGAGAATATCTCTGCACATTATGCCTCTTGGTAAGGAGACTGGCACTTCCCCTTTGTATATATCTTGTAGAGCGGCAAGAAATAGATTGTGTTGTGTACAAATGTGCTTTGTACTGCATCCGTTGTTTATGTTGTCACGGGTTGCATAACCTTTAGTGTTCCAATGGCTAAGAAAATCCCATAAGTCTTATGTGGATCACGGTTCATGTTCGGCCCAAGCCCATGAATGAGGGATATATGTGTGTATGTGGTCCGCGAACTTTCTCCTCCCTCTTCTTCCCGTCCGCGTACGTGAACTTCTAGGGTTTTGTGTTTTGCCTCCATTAAAGCTTCTTTGGAGAAATTGAGAGAAAGGGTATTCAAATCAATATAGAGATATTAACTCCTTGAGATACTTTAATATAGATTGAGTCTGACTTTTTAGTTGATTCTCTAGCAAAGTATTTCAGAGTTAGTCCATACAGATTGCTAAGCGAAATATTGGGCGGTGTTATTAGACCCCCGCTTTTTCAAAACATGTCTTGATCTTTGGGCCGTTTCCCATCAAAATGGACTCCTCTTGAGATAAATTACGACACTCGGGTTTTTAGCCTATGTTGGACGCCTTGATAGGAAGTATGAGCATCCAGTGAATGGAATGCAACTTGCCTCATCAAGTTTGGCCACAATCATCTCTTGCGTCGAGCTACCGAGCTAGATAATATGAGAGGACAGAATGTCGCAATCATCTCACAATTAGATGATATGAGCGACAAAGTGTTGGACCGACAATGCTGCAACTCATTGCGGCTTCCTACGTACCCTTCCGTACTCTAAAGGGATCAAGCAAAGACCGTAGTTCATCACTGAAGGGACAAGAACTTAAACCAACTCGTTTGCGAGGCCGTGGCCAAGCAATAAAGGTAATGGCCTAGTCCGTATAGGTCGTTCCGTAAAAATGCATCCAAGTAATTAATACTTGGTCTGCGACATGGCATAGTGATGCCCATGCTTAACACTCTCCATTGGTAAGGCTACATATCTATAAATGAGGCCTAAGCATAATTTATACTCTTTCGGCTAAGCTATGAAGCTTACTTTGTGCATGGTCTGTATATGCACCTTCAACCAAGTACCCCTCCCTATATATGTTAACTTAACATTTTTACAACTTTGATTAGGGGAGGAAAAATCATTCATCAACTCCCCACTTGTACTATTCATGGTCGTTTCCATATACCCGGCCATGTTGGTTGTCCGCTGCCAGCCCGATGTGCAGCCATGTTGGTTGTCCGCTGCCAACCCGATGTGCAGCAATGTTGGCTGTCCGCTGCCCGCCCGATGTGCAGCCATGTTGGTTGTCCGCTGCCAACCCGATGTCCAGCCATGTTGGCTGTCAGCTGCCAACCCGTTGTCATGCCATGTTGGCTGTCCGCTGCCAACACGATGTGCAGCCACGTTGGTTGAACATTGTCAACGTATTGGCCAAGGGCCAATGTTCCTTTTCCTACGCAACAGAAGCTTTTGATGAAGCTGCATCTCAGGCCATGATGCATCTTTTAGCATGCGCCATGCTAAAAAACAAGGTGTTACAATTCCTGAAAAGGACATTGTGATGAAAATTCTCAGATCACTGCCATCTAGATACGATTCTAAGAAGCATTCCATCGTTTAGGGAAATAACCTCTCCAGAAATACGCTGGTTGGGAAGCTTAAGATCTTTGATCACGAATACTCGTCCAAATCTAAGGATGTTGCGTTCAAAGCACTGAAAGACACAAAATTGCTTGATAACAGTAAAAATGTGTATATCTCTGAAGATGATCACTCTGAGATAGATTCATCAGATGAAGATCTTGACAAATCAGTCTCGATGATCAAAAGACAATTTAGAGATCTTCTGTTGAAGAGAAGTAAACGGTTCTCCAGAGATAAGCCAAAGGCATCAGTCAAACCTCACAATCGTATTCCTCCTAAAAATAGGGACACAGATGAAACTGATGACGAGGATATGTATCAGTGCTTTAAGTGTAAAGGATTTGGTCATTTTGCAAACGAGTGTCCAAATCGTAGAAAATACACTGGGACCAAAGGTCTTGCTGCGACACTTGATGAGATGTCTGACAATTATGACTCTGATGAAGATAAGAAATCAAGTGTTGCTCTTCTATCTGAAAATATTGATTTTGATAATTGTAGCAATACATTAATCTTGATAATCTTTTAGAAAAGAGCCCAATCAAGATGGAAGAATCTGACCCGTCTTTTGGAAACCCTTTACTTAATGTTTCAGGATCTATTATGTGCCTAGCAGCTTGCATTTCAAAGGCTCATGAACCATTCTTTGCGTTGAAATCTCCTATTGTTCTCTCAAGGGACATGATTTTTCAAAGTGTTTCAAGTACAAACACAAGATGAGATACGTCAACAAGCTTCAACGAAGAGCAGATCGTTTAACCAATAAGCTTAAACTCGCGGATAAAACCGCTAAGGTATGTAAGATCTTGTCCTTCGAAAAGACTGGTTTCCAAAGAAAGAAATAGACCATTAGAGAGGAAAAACTGGTCTAAACATACGGAAAGGAAGAGTTCCATTGATTCGTAAAAAAGGGTCATTGTGGAAAAATCGTTGTTCACCACAGCACAACTTAATTGTGTTGTTTTTATGCATCTTGTCTCATGTGCCTGTTCAAAAGAGACAAGATCTTGCACACCTCAGGCTTTAAAATTAAAATAGAAAATATTTTCTTTTCTTTTGTTTTTTTGCTTTGAGTTGTCTGGCTTTGGAATTTCTTCCTATCACTGTTGGTATTGGAAGAGACTAATTTCCCAAAAGAAGAGGGTTATTATCGACAATTCCGCTCTTTATAGGGTTCTGAGTTGGACGTATGTGAACCTGTTTAAAGGTTTCAAATTCCTACATTCCTTTTTCCGTCTATGATACTCTTTATATCTTAAGGCTGCTTGTTGAAGTTTAATTGTGAACTCCTCTCACAAAACCATACCATGGAAACTCCAAGCACCATGTCTTTATATGGTAAAGATATCAATATGATTGTTAATCCATCAATCACTAAGGAAAAAGAAAAATCTCTTGTATCTCGATCCTTGAAAGAAAAAGAAGGAATATGAGGAAGCCAAGGGAAATTCCTTCTAACTCTCAGAAATTCTCTGATGTTCTTGATGAGTTGAAAGAGACAAGAAAGGATATTCGACAAATAAAGGCTTGTGTGCTAAGATATTTGGAAATTCAGAAGGCCCTGGTTCGACATCTTCAACCAAGACAGTTTGTTGGTATTGACTCCTTCCTCCACGAACCTTATGTTCCAATGGATGTTGACGGCAAGGAGTTCGGGAACGATGCAAAATTTTTCAAAGATATCAAAGCCTAGTAAATCTTATATTTTCTTGTTTTGTTTAGAAGAATAACTAGAGTTTGGAATAGCCATTATTGTGAGTATACATAGTTATATCCATGTGTTTTTTCATCTTTATTTTTTAGGTTTATTTATTTAAATTCTAAAAATTTGGCTTGGAAGATGATTTTTGCAGTATTAATCTTTATGGTTTTATATATTGCAATATGTTATGGGATATGTGTTTGCGTCCGTGAACTATTATTGTCCCATATGATGTCGAAATTTATCTCCTTTATATGTCGATATGCATGTGTTGATAAAAGAAGGAATGAACTTTTGACAAACAAAAGTTAAGCCTATTATGTCAATTATTGATGGAAGATAGGTTAAAATCTTTTGTTTGCAAGGATTATGTCTATTGTATGTCATTGTGCAAATAGTGATGGAAAATAGAATGAATCCTTGTATATGTCGCAGTATTGATCATTCCCTGATCCATATTTTTTATGTGTATACTGCAATGCTCCATAAGTTTTTCTTATGTTGAGCATAAGACGATTGAGTTAATCATTCTTTTATGGTGAACTTAGTCGTAGCTCCGTAAGTTTTCTTATGTCGAGCATTTCCAACTAGATTAATCATAGATTCGTTTGTGGTTATTTTGGTTGTGTATTCCGATTAAAATTAATCATGGGTTCTCTTGTGATTAGTTTAATTGAGTTGTTTGGATATAGAAAATCATTTCTTTATGGTTTTTGGTGTCCAATAAAATCCTTCTTTTCTTGTAAAAGTAAGGTCACTCTTTTTGCTCACTTGAGAATGACATCAAATTGGGGAGAGTTCTTTTGAACTTGTGCTTAATTTCCATATCTTTGTGTGGAGTGCGGCTGTGGAATATTTGAGGAGTTATCTTGTATCTTTATAAACTCCGTGATGAATGCATTTAGCTTCGGCTTTATGATTTCATCTAAACAAGTTGGTATGTACTTTTCTTTGGTCTTGAAGTGTCTCCATGAAAATTTTCATTAGGATCCCGTTTTCGTACCTTTGCCAATTTTATTGACAAAAAGGGGGAGAATTAATATGTAGATCACACTACAAATACATATGGTTTTCGGATCATTATGTAAGGGGAGTGGTTTTCATGTTGAGACGAAGTATTGACTAAGGGGGAGTGATACATATCACCATAGTATTTTTGTCGAAGTTGTGATATGAGAACTTTGATGATGGGTAATAATACTATGACACTGTATAACAATGATCGAGAGCTTTTGTGTTCTCATTGTTATGGCTACGGAACTTCAACAACTATCATGCTGAACTTACAACCTTTGGAATCATGGGAGTACTTGGAAAAGACGAAGTTTTCGAGTAACGTTGAAGCGCCAAGGAGATCAAGCATGTGGACGAGAAGCTACAAAGTTTTATTTATTTTTTAATCCATATGTATTGATAGTTTTGTCACTAAAATTGACAAAGGGGGAGATTATTAGAGCATTGCTCAGTCGAACTCGCATGCGTTTCTATATCAAGCATGTTTGTCAATATTAGTAATCAAAACTATGTGTCTTGATTTCTAGTATACTTATGACTAAGTCTCGGTCTAGGATAGTTAGGAATAGTTGAGCTCCAGACTCCATGGCGATTATCTTGCAAAGACGAAGAACTACTCAAGGAACCAGTGGAACTTTATCCGACTAAAAGGTATGTGGAGACTTGAACTCATCTTGTCACTCAAAAGTCTATATACTCTATCTCCTACTCTTGAGACAACAGTCGTATAAGTTTGATAGTTTTCATACATACACATTTTCTATTTCGAGCCGAGTTTACTCACCTATCTTTTTCTCGAAATACGTGTTGGTAAGCTTTTGCTTTAACCATCTTCATCTTTACCCGTGACGAAAGTCATGATGACGTTTCAATCTTGAAAATAACTTTGATGTCGATACTCGATTCTTTGTGTCTAACGACTGTTATAACTTTATAGAAGAATGTTTCAATGATTGAAATAACCAAGGTAACTAGATTGCAAACCCTGATTTGAAAACTATAAAAGGAGACGTCTAGCATCTGTGCAAAACTAATCCCCACACCTCTTGTGTGATACTAGTTGGTTTGCTAGAGTCGATTCTCCTTTAATCATAGGTTTCTTCTCGAGACCCTGTCGATTAACGACTGAAAGACTTCATTAGGATTTTGAAGCCAGACGAAACTACTTCTCTTGTAGATGAGCGATCTGATCTTGCCATCTTCTATCGTACGAGTTCAATTGGAATAATTGACTTGAGATTATATCTCCGATAGGGCAAGATAAAAAGAAATCACAAACATCTTCGTCTCATCGTTTGTGATTCCACAATATCTAGTTTCGATACCATATGATTTAGATTATTGTGAGGTGATTGATAATATTAGGCTGTTCTTCGGGAATGTAAGTCCGGTTTATCAATTGGTTCTTGTTCACCATGATTTTTATCAAAAGAAAGAACAAAACTTTTAGGTTTATCTGTGGGAGACACATTTATCTATCTTTGTAGACTTTTCTGTGTGATACAAACTTTTTTATTAAAGTCTTCGACTTTGGGTCGTAGCAACTCTTGGTTGTGGGTGAGATCAGCTAAGGGAATCAAGTGTGTAGTATCCTGCTGGGATCAGAGACGTAAGGAGCGAAACTGTACCTTGAATCAGTGTGAGATTGATTATGGTTCAACTACAGTCCAAACCGAAGTTAGTTTGTAGTAGGCTAGTGTCTGTAGCGGCTTAATACAGTGTGACGTTCAATCTGGACTAGGTCCCGGGGTTTTTCTGCATTTGCGGTTTCCTCTTTAACAAAACTTCTGGTGTCTGTGTTATTTCTATTCCGCATTATATTTTGTTATATAATTGAAATATCACAGGTTGTGCGTTTGTATCGATCAATTGTGAAATCCCACCTTTGGTTTTTGATTGGAAATTGATTGATCCTTTGATATTGGTCTTTGGAACTATCCAAGTTTATTATCCTTGTATTTGATAAAGACTCGCAGATTTCTATTTTCTTGAGTAAAATCAAATCAAGAGAGAGATATTAACCCCTCAATATACTTTTCTATTGATTGAGTCTAACTGTCTAGTTGATTCTCATAAAAGCATATTGGAGTTAGTTCATACATATTGTTAACCGAAATATTGGGTCAGGTTGTTAGACCCCCGCTTTTTCAATTGGTATCAGAGCAGGCAAACACATTCAAGACCTCTAAAGTCTGTGTTTGTAGCGATCTGACTCTATGGACGGAGGTGCTATCTCTATTAACGTACCACCAGTCTTCGATGGCTCTAATTACTTATGGTGGAAAATTGCTATGCGGGCGTTTCTTCAAGCGCGTGATTTTCAATCATGGGTATATGTTGTTAATGGCTATGATGCTCCCGTTTTTGCAGTAGGTAACGTTAATGTTCCAAAAAATATTGGCGAATACGATGCTGCAGAGATACTTGCTGCAAAGCAAAACTCTGACGGCTTGAATTCCATCATACATGCCATTACCCCAAATCTTCAGCACCATGTGTCAAATTGCAGTAGGTCTAAAGATGCGTGGGATATCTTAGAAACCTTATTCGAAGGAAATACCAGTGAAAAGGAAGATAGGCTTCAAAACCTTAATTCCGATTGGGAAAACCTTCGTATGGAAGATGAGGATTCATTTGATGAGTTTAATCACAAAGTGTCTGAATTTGTTAATGCATCTTTTGCATTGGGTAAGACTATTCTTGTGACGGACCGGAAAATTACGCCTTTGGCGCGTCGCCCCGCAGGCCGTAACTTCCCCGACGCGCCATGATGAAGCTACGATCCGGGCCTCAAAGCTAGGCAAATGCACTTCCATTTTTCCTTGCAAGCATGCTCGTGGAGCATGATGCAGTTAACTTAGCTTCCACACCGTTCCAACTTACCCTTGTTCCGCGAATGGTTTATTAAGAAAACAAAAACTTTCCTAAAACGACAAAAACGAGCTTTTGAGGCCCTAAACGATGGAATTTGACTAAATTCTGGTGACCATGTGGATCTATAGATAAACATGTCTTGATCTTTGGGTCGTTTCCCATCAAAATGGACTCCTCTTGAGCTAAATTACGACACTCATGTTTTTAGCCTATGTCGGACGCCTTGATAGGAAGTATGAGCATCCAGTGAATGGAATGCAACTTACCTCATCAAGTTTGGCCACAATCATCTCTTGCGTCGATCTACCGAGCTAGATAATATGAGAGGCCAGAATGTCTCAATTAATCATCTCACAATTAGATGATATGAGCGACAAAGTGATGGACCGACAATGCTGCAACTCATTGTGGCTTCCTACGTACCCTTCCGTACTCTAAAGGGATCAAGCACAGACCGTAGTTCATCACCGAAGGGACAAGAACTTAAACCAACTCGTTTGCGAGGTCGTAGCCAAGCAATAAAGGTAATGTCCTAGTCCGTATAGGTCGTTCCGTCGAAATGCATCCAAGTGATGAATACTTGGTCTGCGGCATGGCATAGTGATTCCCATGCTTAACACGCTCAATTGGTAAGGCTACATATTTATAAATGAAACATAAGCATCATTTATACTCTTTCGGCTAAGCTATGAAGCTTACTTTGTGCATGGTCCGTATATGCACCTTCAACCAAGTACCCCTCCCTATATATGTTAACTTAACATTTTTACAACTTTGATTAGGGGAGGAAAAATCATTCATCAACTCCCCACTTTTACTATTCATGGCCGTTGCCATATACCCGGCCATGTAGGTTATCCGCTGCCAGCCCGATGTGCAACCATGTTGGTTGTTGCTGCCAGCCCGATGTGCAGCCATGTTGGCTGTGCGCTGCCAACCTGATGTGCCATGTTGACTGTCCGCTGCCAACCCGATGTGCATCCATATTGGCCGAACATTGTCAACGTATTGGCCAAGGGACAATGTTCCTTTTCCTACGCAACAGAAGCTTTGGATGAAGCTTCATCTCAGGCCATGACGCATCTTTTAGCATGGGCCATGCTAAAAACACAGGGTGTTACAATTCCTGAAAAGAACATTTTGATGAAAATTCTCAGATCACTGCCATCTAGATACGATTCTAAGAATCATGCCATCATTGAGGGAAATGACCTTGATGACCTCTCTAGAAATATGCTGGTTGGGAAGCTTAAGATCTTTGATCACGAACACTCGTCCAAATCTAAGGATGTTGCGTTCAAAGCACTGAAAGACACAAAATTGCTTGATAAAAGTAAAAATGTGTACATCTCTGAAGATGATCACTCTGAGACAGATTCATCAGATGAAGATCTTGACAAATCAGTCTCGATGATCACAAGACAGTTTAGAGATCTTCTGTTGAAAAGAAGTAAACGGTTCTCCAGAGATAAGCCAAAGGCATCAGTCAAACCTTATAATCGTATTCCTCCTAAAAACAGGGACATAGATGAAACTGATGACGAGGATATGCCTCAGTGCTTTAAGTGTAAAGGATTTGGTCATTTTGCAAACGAGTGCCCAAATCATAGAAAATACACTGGGAACAAAGGTCTTGCTGCGACACTTGATGAGATGTCTGACAATTATGATTCTGATGAAGACAAGAAATCAAGTGTTGCTCTTCTGTCTGAAAATATTGATTTTGATAATTGTAGCAATACATACATCAATCTTGATAATCTTTTAGAAGAGAGCCAATCAAGATGGAAGAATATGACCCGTCTTTTGGAAACTGATAAGCACGTAAGTGCTACATTTTATACCCATATCTATATTAGATAGGACTCGATATTTTGACTAATGACATTTTTTAGTGCTTTTGTGGAAAGTACAAGCAAATATGATGGTCGAAAGAATAAGTGATTAAATGCGCAACTAAATGGTGTTTGCGGCAAAATTCACCAAAAAACGGTTGACCTGGTATTTCTATATATCAGCAACCACTCAAGTAACTCATGGCACCAAATGGAGATTGAACCAAATTTATCATTGGCGTGTAATTAATTTTGATGACCATGCCCCTCAATGTCACGGCCAGGCACATCAACAATGGTACATAATCGTGTTTTGTTCACTTGGGCAAGATTGTGGAGCCCACTAAAGCCAAAGGAATGTATAACATGTCTAGACTACAGACCTTCCACTACATCTCATCTCTTTATCAAACCGAAGAAACTCTCAAGCAGGTGGCGTTTAGAAAAAGTTGATGGTGATGATTAATTTATTATCTGCAGATGTAAGTTCGTGGCTTGAACTGATACTGGGTCATACTTCGCCTGAATTGTACCCTAGAAGATTAAACAAAGACTAGATTTTGGTGCCGTTCAAACAAGTGATGAATTAATGAAGATGGAATTGATTTCTAGGGCTTTATTCAGGTGATGATGGGTTTTGTCTGCCGGCAATGGTGTTATCTCGAATAGGTTTGGATTGTGAAGAATTGTTGTCGTATGGCTGGCTGTGTTATGGAGCTCGGTTCTGAGATGGACCGAATGATGTGGCTGTTACTTCCGGTGATGTTCTAGCTGGTCAGGAGCAGACATAATGGAAATTGGTGATGATGGCTAGTATTATGAATACTTGGAGTGAACTAATAAATGACACATCGACAATAACAGAGCTGGTGGTGTTGGAGTTTACATGCAAATGCGTTGGATGGCTTATGGATGAGCTGTAGCCAAGATGGAGAATGAATCGGCAGCCAAGGCAATCGATCTGATGTTGGATGGATGTAATGAATTTTGGAGTTTGTGGTTGAATGTAAATTGTGCATGGATAGAATGGTAGCTGGAAGTGATGGAGTTCGTCTGCATATGTCGAATGTCACGGGGAATTGCCTGCAACCTGTTTGCAAGAAGGCGTAGAAGAAATCGGAGCTGTTTAAGAGATGTATGTTGTTTGGTCTGAATTCGTTCGTGGGTGTTGATGGCTGAAACCAGGGGTCCAATGGAGACGTTGTTTGCGGAATTAAGAATGTCAGGCTACTATGGACAGTGAAGAGATTTGCAATGGAAACTCGGAGATGGACTGGAGAAGAAACTTAACAAGAAGTTCAGGGGACGAGGTTGGTGTTGACTTCGGAAGAAAAGAGAACTGTTGCGAAGAAGTTGATTGCAGGATCGAGGTGCAGTTTTGGGTTACATAAGAAAATGACGGCTGCCATTAACAACCCATAGTGATGAAGATCGATGGGAGTTGTTTGCTGTGCAATCGATGGAGTCGGTGTGTCAGCTGGAGTTCTGATGGACTCTACGTTTGCAGGAAGGAAGATGGGTATTGAACGAGATACTTGTGGGAAGATTTGGTTCAGCAGCAGCATGAGAATTATGGTTTGTGTGATAGCTGATGAAAAGTATGGCAGTAGTGTTTGTTACTAGTTGTTCCATGGACTGAGGTCGAGAAGTTATGTGGCCAGAGAACCGAAGAAAACTGTATCCGGCCAGTTTTGGACTGAATTTGGAATACGGTGGCGTTGGAAGGGATGATGTGGCGCGCTGTCATTGGTTGGTATTATATTTGTGACGCAAGGAAGAAAAGAAATAAAAAGATAAGTCAAATCTAAAAGACGGGGGTGGAGGGCGGCCGCAGAGCCGTGACAGAGAAGAGAAACAAGGGTTTGGTGTATTAGAATTTTCTTTTCTCATGGTTTGTTAAATTCATTGTTAGGGTCTAGGTAGAAACCAATTGTTGTGTGAACTCTATATTTATATGCTAAATAATGATTTGATTGATTAATAGTTTTTCTTTATATAGCTTGGTATTTAATCGATTATGTGATTTTCTTGATTACTTATGCTTTTCAATTGATTTTGTGTGCTTAATTAAATTCTTTGACGTCATATGCTTTAGGATTGATAGATAATGCTTTAGAATCACTACACATGAAGCGAAGAAAACTATAGCGGAGAAACAATATTTGAAAATGCATGGAATATATTTTTAAAGATTAGTAGAGTTTGTGTAACTAATTGGTGGAAACTGAAAACCTTAATAACCCATTCTCATTTTGTTTATCGTTAAATTTATTTATTATTTCATTTTGTCCCGAATATCTGGAAACTCGTTAATCATCATCTTGTTAATTAGTTATTTTGATATTAGTTAGTAGCAGTATTTTCACACTCCTTGCGGGAACGACCTGTACTTGCCATTGTCTACTAGTTAGACATTGTGCACTTGCAGTATTTTATTGTAGGTTTCGCAACCTATCAGAAACCCTTTACTTAATGTTTCAGGATCTACTATGTGCCTAGCAGCTTGCATTTCAAAGTCTACTGAACCACTCTTTGCATTGACATGCTCCTATTGTTCTCTCAAGGGACATGATTTTTCAAAGTGTTTCAAGTACAAACACAAGATGAGATATGTTAACAAGCTTTAACGAAGAGCATATCGTTTAGCCAATAAGCTTAAACTCGTGGAGAAAACAGCTAAGGTATGTAAGATCTTGTCCTCATCGAAAAGACTGGTTTCCAAAGAAAGATATAGACCATTAGAGAGGAAAAACTGGTCTAAACATACGAAAAGGCAGAGTTCCATTGATTCCGTAAAAAAGGGTCATGGTGGACAAATCGTTGTTCACCAAAGCACAACCTAATTGTGTTGTTTTTGTGCATCTTGTCTCATGTGCCTGTTCAAAAGAGACAAGATCTTGCACACCTCAGGCTTTAAATTTAAAATAGAAAATATTTTCTTTTCTTTTATTTTTTAGCTTTGAGTTGTCTGGCTTTGGAATTTCTTCATATCACTGTTGGTATTGGAAGAGACCAATTTTCCAAAAGAAGAGGGTTATTATCGACAATTCTGCTCTTTATAGGGTTGTGAGTTGGACGTATACGAACCTGTTTAAAGGTTTCAAATCCCAACATTCCTTTTTCCGTCTATGATACTCTTTATATCTTAAGACTGCTTGTTGAAGTTTAATTGTGAACTCCTCTCACAAAACCATACCATGGAAACTCCAAGCACCATGTCTTTAGATGGTAAAGATATCAATATGATTGGTAAGCCATCAATCACCAAGGAAAAAGAAAAATCTCATGTGTCTCCATCCTTGAAAAGAAAAAGAAGGAATATGAGGAAGTCAAAGGCAATTCCTTCTAACTCTCAGATATTCTTTGATGTTCTTGATGAGTTGAAAGAGACAAGAAAGGAGATTCGAAAAATAAAAGCTTGTGTACTAAGATCTTTGGAAATTCAGAAGGCCCTGGTTCGATATCTTCAGCCAAGACGGTTTGTTGGTATTGACTCCTTCCTCCACGAACCTTATGTTCCAATGGCTGTTGACGACAAGGACTTCGGGAACGATGCAGAATTTCTCAAAGATATCAATGCCTAGTAAATCTTATATTTTCTTATTTTGTTTAGAAGAATAACTAGAGTTTGTAATAGTCATTATTGTGAGTACACATAGTTATGTCCATGGGTTTTTTCATCTTTATTTTTTAGGTTTATTTATTTAAATTCTAAAAATTTGTTTTGGAAGATGATTTTTGTAATATTGTTCTTTATGGTTTTATATATTTCAATATGTTATGGGATATGTGTTTGCGTCCGTGAACTATTATTGTCCCATATGATGTCGAAAGTTATCTCCTTTATATGTCGATATGCATGTGTTGATAAAAGAAGGAATGACCTTTTGAAAAACAAAAGTTAATCCTATTAAGTCAATTATTGATGGAAGATAGGTTAAAAAAATTTGTTCGCAAGGATTATGTCTATATGTCATTGTGCAAATAGTGATGGAAAATAGAATGAATCCTTGTATATGCCGCAGTATTGATCATTCCATGATCCATATTTTGTATGTGTATATTGCAATGCTCCATAAGTTTTTCTTGTGTTGAGCATAAGAGGATTGAGTTAATCATTCTTTTATGGTGAACTTAGTCGTAGCTCCGTAAGTTTTCTTATGTCGAGCATTTCCAACTAGATTAATCATAGATTCGTTTGTGGTTATTTTGGTTGTGTATTCCGATTAAATTAATCATGGGTTCTCTCGTGATTAGTTTAATTGAGTTGTTTGGATATAGAAAATCATTTCTTTATGGTTTTTGGTGTCCAATAAAATCCTTCTTTTATTGTAAAAGTAAGGTCGTTCTTGTTGTTCTCTTGGGAATGACATCAAATAAGGGAGAGTTCTTTTGAACTTGCGCTTAATTTCCATATCTTTATGGGGAGTGTGGCTGTAGTTGCAGGAAATCCTACACTACACCCCTCACAAGATTTCATTAACATTCAACTCATTTTAGATGAACAATCTTAATTTTATTGATGAATCTTTGAACAATCTTACAAGAAAAGATAAAAGAATCAAGAATAACCACTTCTCTAGGTTTTCTCTCTCCTATTTACTTGTTTCTCACTCAAAAAAAATATCTCTCTTTCCTTTACAACTGAAAGACTATTTATAGGGAAATACATAGTGAACTCAAAAAAAATATCTCTCTTTCCTTTACAACTAATCTATCCTTTATTTTCGGATATGGTTTGTGATATTCTCGCAACCTTACAAATGTTAATCTCACAAACTCTCTAATTTTCGCAGAACTCTCACATATTTCTCATGATTCTAGCTGACGTCGTTTATTATATCATTTCTGAAATTGTTCTGCGACGCTGTTGTGTTGTGTTGTTGTTAATTTCGCTGAGGCATTATTGCTGCGAGATTCTGATCCTACATTGATTAATATTTTTGAATGATGTTGTAGTAATGAGGTTCAAACTCTCGGACTTGTGAAGATTAAACTTAAAGATTTAATAAAATTATATACAAAAATATTACCAAAGTGGGCCAGAGGCATGAGAAAACAACCAAGACACTGATTCCACTATTACACATGAATTAATGATGGTAAATAATCCAAAACTCTAATTATCTTTTAAGTCCTTTATATCTTAACTCACTAATAATCAAGCAAATTCTCAAACATCAATTATATCCCTTAAGCATAAATTATCTAAACAAAGCATAACCTATCTAATTGAATCACAACTGATTAGGAAAATTATGCAAACAATTTAAAACTCTGCAAAAGCAGTGATTTAGTGAATTATAATTAAATATTAGAGAAAATAAAATAGTTACCAATTATTCATGCGTAAATAGCTTCCTCATTGCCTTGGTTGTGGGAGAATTAGCCGCTCATCATGTTGGAAACACGCTCAAAAATCATTATTATTTCTCAAAGGGTGTTTACAAATGATGAAAAGGGAGAAATAATTCAAAACCGGGTTTGTAACAATTATATTTGTTACAAACCAGAGAACTACGACCCTCGGCAAATAAGACTGTCCTGCGACAGTAACAAATAAGACTGTCACTGTAACAAATAAGACTGTCGAGCGACAGTCGCTGAAACTGTAGCAAAATAAGACTGCTATATGTGGGTCTTATGTTCTTCGTGTTCTTGGTGCAGCAACAGCAGAAACCGAGTTTGGGAAAACTCGAATTTCTTCTTCTCTGGCTCTCCTCAGCACCCCAGACTCTCGACACCCCCTCTCTGGCTCCCAGGAATCATTTATATACCCAACAGTCAAGAAATATTTTGAATAAATGCTCATAATCTCCTCAGTAATGACATTAAACTCGGGAATATTTTCTTTATTCTCACGCGATTCTGAGTTGGCAAAGAAATCTCTTTTAATCAATATAATATAATCCAGAGAATAAAATCTTCTTGTTTTAGTCAAGTATCTCCCACAATAAACACAACATATACGTACTTCCCATTCTTGTTTTGTCGACAATAAATGGAGATTTTCCTTTTTATCCGAATCTGAATATGTTACCCTTCCTGTTTTAGTCAAATAGGGTAATGCCAACTCATTCCCCTGCAAAACTCTCCAAATCAGCACGTATCCTCATGAACAAAACCTTGAAAATATTTTCACAACTGTTTTCTTCAAACCAAGAATATATCCTTCCTTTTACGAATCAAATGAAATTATTGCCCATGTTTTATTGTTACAGCTCATCACCAACCAACCCGTGCCACAAATCTCCAAAAAAAAGTCTCACAAAATTATAACCAAAAATACGATGTTGAAGCCAAAACTTTCCCGCCAAATTCTGTTCATTCCGTGGAGAAGAAGATGGTTCTCCCCCTAACAGAAATGGGGTGTGAATATCCATGGGGTGTGCATAGTACATAGGGTGCCCCTTAGTAACTGAGGTGCCCCTTAACCAACACTGAGAGTTCGAATAACACGTGTCCTCCGGGGTGCAAAAACCACTTTTCGAGCAACTTTTTCCACATAAGTGTTTATTGGCCAAAAATACCTACAAAGACATAAAATACCATAATTAATACATAATCGAGCACTAACAATACATAACATTGAGAACAAAATAGACATAAAAATGCGTCTATCAAATACCCCCAAACTTATTATTTGCTAGTCCTCGAGCAAAACTAAAAAATAAAACCGAGTTAATCTCGGGTGGGTTTATCAGAGGTGTACCCACAAAAACCATGACTTCTAATTGGTCACAAGTATCCAAAGAGCTAAGAGGACATACATATTCTCAACCTATCTCCAAGTAACTAGAATGCCAGGGAAATTAAAGCTGTCAGCTCTAAAGCTGAATGAAGAAAAGGGGAGACATATCCGCAACACTGCTAGATAAAGAGATATCCGCTACACAGCTAGATAAACATTGTCAGATGCGTCCACTGCTTTACAGCTGGATAAGATTAGGAGAGAGATAAAGATGAGAGGGACATCTGCTACACAGCTGTACTAATTACGTGTGATGAGTTAAACCAGTGCCAGAAAGATCTTGTGCCATATTGAAAGCGGACTAACAAAGCAACCAAAATGCATCTTTCTTCGACTCTCACACAGTGCTCAGTAGAAAAAACGTCTTCTTCGGTCTTCAACTGTTGATGATAGACTCTCAAACCTCATAGAACCTTGACAATTAACTCTTCTCTTCGATTTCTTGCTTGACTTATAAATTTCTACTTCCCTATGCCCTTATTGAACAAAAAGAACGTAATGGTGATTTATTTATTTTTTTTTTTCTTTTTTTTTTTCATTCATTTTTTCTTTTTTTGAAAACAAAAAATTACAAGACAAAAATTTACATGGTCATGAGAGAAGGACTTTAGAACTTGGATCTTCGCAACTTGTGATGTCTTGGTATCATGAATTCCAACAACTTATATCATTTGCTCTTATAACTTCTGAGTCTTCAATTTTGATTTTTGAATTATTCTTTTCTATTGTTGCTTCTAAACCTTAAACGTCTTCAACTTTCTTCATAGATTTTGATGTCGCTCCGCTTGTTGATGATGATAAGTTTCTACTGAGAGAGAGTCGTAATCCAGTAACTATGATTACATTGTGAGGTTGCTTTGTCTTTCTGGCATTTCCTGACCTACTTTCCTTTCCATCATGGATGGTTAGGTCCATCACGGTTACCCTCTAAAAGGAACAAGTTCTCTCCTGAATTTGAATGATCTCAATGTCTTTTTCTCTAATGTCTCAATAAGTTGTTATCCCTAGCATTCCAATTTCTATCTTTTCGGTGAGAAACAGTATGTAAACTTAGCTAACCGGATACCATGTGACGCTAAAAGTTTCAAAAGTGCAACTAAAAAGTTTCTCCCATACCCCCAAACTTAAATCTAACATTGTCCTAAATGTTCTAAAGATAAAATTAAAAGCATATGAACAAGGAGAAACTGTTACCATTTGAAGCAAAAGAGTTAAGGAAAGATATTACCGTGTTGCATGAGATTGGGTTACCTCCCAAGAAGTGCTAAGTTTAAAGTCTTCAGCCAGACATCGGAAGGAATTTAGTCACCTCATAGAATCATATAGAAGTAGGCGGAATAATTGTGGGTCATCTGGATCAAAAAGTGCTAACCACAAGAAGGGGAAACTGCAACAGACCAAGAAGATACTGAACATACCCTTATTTAACTTTTTTGTTTAAGACAACTATCTCTAGTTGTGGCTCAGGTTCAGGCTCTATAAAAGGGTCTAAATAAAATGTTTTGATAGGCTGGACTTCCTCAAAAGAAGGATTCTTAAGATCAGGTTGTAGAGTCTGGAAATACTCAAGTAGGAACTTAGAAGCACATAACAATAACCTGAACAACTGCGGATCCTTAAAGTCAATTAGACTTGACTCACAAAACTGACCACAATGAAAGAGTTGGTCTTCCTTAAGCAAATGTGTCGACCCTATTCTCCTAAAGTAATTAGGTTTAGTCTCAAAACTTAATAACCGACACATCTTAAAATCAAATGTTCCCACAATTGGAAGAAAAGTATTTGGTGGGAAAACAAAGTCAATCTTGGTATCATAGCCTGGGTTAACCACATCAATCAGAGGATGGGTTTCTAACAACTGAGCTTCTCTCTGGACATCATTAGGTTCAGGAAAAAGTGCAACGAAGATAATCTTGTAAGATGATTGAGGCAAAAATGTCAAGTCCTACACGAGGGAACTTTCTAAGAGTTAAAGCACACGAAGAATGATAATCGCCCCCAAACTTAGAGTTTTCTATGTCTCTAGAAAGACTAGCCACAACTTCCATAATTTCTAGGTCATCGGATTCCTGACAATGGTCAATTGATTCTTCTAAGTCGGGTTCATCCTCACTCATTTCTACGAGTTCATTTTCTTTTTCTAAGTCTAATGTTTCTAAATTTCTAGACTCTAAAACAATATTCTCAGAATAAACTCGTTCCTCAAAACTATCATCGGCTTCGTAGACAGGAATTACTACATCGTCTAAAACGGGGGTATCTCTAGTCAAATCC
>NC_039358.1:228893298-228947511 GCF_003573695.1 Papaver somniferum
CCCCAGACTCTCGACACCCCCTCTCTGGCTCCCAGGAATCATTTATATACCCAACAGTCAAGAAATATTTTGAATAAATGCTCATAATCTCCTCAGTAATGACATTAAACTCGGGAATATTTTCTTTATTCTCACGCGATTCTGAGTTGGCAAAGAAATCTCTTTTAATCAATATAATATAATCCAGAGAATAAAATCTTCTTGTTTTAGTCAAGTATCTCCCACAATAAACACAACATATACGTACTTCCCATTCTTGTTTTGTCGACAATAAATGAAGATTTTCCTTTTTATCCGAATCTGAATATGTTACCCTTCCTGTTTTAGTCAAACAGGGTAATGCCAACTCATTCCCATGCAAAACTCTCCAAATCAGCACGTATCTTCATGAACAAAACCTTGAAAATATCTTCACAACTGTTTTCTTCAAACCAAGAATATATCCTTCCTTTTACGAATCAAAGGCAATTATTGCCCCTGTTTTACTGTTACAACTCATCACCAACCAATCCGTGCCACAAATCTCCAAAAAAAGTCTCATAAAATTATAACCAAAAATAAGTTGTTGAAGCCAAAACTTTCCCGCCAAATTCTGTTCGTTCCGTGGAGAAGAAGATGGTTCTCCCCCTAACAGAAATGGGGTGCGAATATCCATGGGTTGTGCATAGTACATAGGGTGCCCCTTAGTAACCGAGGTGCCCCTTAACCAACACTGAGAGTTCGAATAACACGTGTCCTCCGGGGTGCAAAAACCACTTTTCGAGCAACTTTTTCCACATAAGTGTTTATTGGCCAAAAATACCTACAAGGACATAAAATACCATAATTAATACATAATCGAGCACTAACAGTACAGAACATTGAGAACAAAATAGACACAAAAATGCTTCTATCAAATACCCCCAAACTTATTATTTGCTAGTCCTCGAGCAAAACTAAAAAATAAAACCGAGTTAATCTCGGGTGGGTTTATCAGAGGTGTACCCACAAAAACCATGACTTCTAATTGGTCACAAGTATCCAAAGAGCTAAGAGGACATACATATTCTCAACCTATCTCCAAGTAACTAGAATGCCAGGGAAATTAAAGGTGTCAGCTCTAAAGCTGACTGAAGAAAAGGGGAGACATATCCGCAACACTGCTAGATAAAGAGATATCCGCTACACAGCTAGATAAACATTGTAAGATGCGTCCGCTGCTTTACAGCTGGATAAGATTAGGAGAGAGATAAAGATGAGAGGGACATCTGCTACACAAATGGACTAATTATGTGTGATGAGTTAAACCAGCGCTAGAAAGATCTTGTGCCAGATTGAAAGCGGACTAACAAAGCAACCAAAATGCATCTTTCTTCGACTCTCTCATAGTGCTCAGTAGAAACAACGTCTTCTTCGGTCTTCAACTATTGATGAAAAACTCTCGAACCTCATAGAACCTTGACAGTTAACTCTTCTCTTCGATTTCTTGCTTGACTTATAAATTTCTACTTCCCTATGGCCTTATTGAACAAAAAGAACGTAATGACTTTAAAACTTGTATTTTTTTTTTATTTATTTATTTTTCGTTTTTTATTTTTTTTCATTATTATTTTTTTATTTGTTTGAAAACGAAAAATTACAAGACAAAAATTTACATGGCCATGAGAGAAGGACTTTAGAACTTGGATCTTCGCAACTTGTGATGTCTTGGTATCATGAATTCCAACAACTTATATCATTTGCTCTTATAACTTTTGAGTCTTCAATTTTGATTTTTGAATTATTCTTTTCTATTGTTGCTTCTAAACCTTAAACGTCTTCAACTTTCTTCATAGATTTTGATGTCGCTCCGCTTGTTGATGATGATAAGTTTCTACTGAGAGAGAGTCGTAATCCAGTAACTATGATTACATTGTGAGGTTGCTTTATCTTTCTGGCATTTCCTGACCTACTTGCCTTTCCATCATGAATGATTAGGTCCATCACGGTTACCCTCTAAAAGGAACAAGTTCTCTCCTGAATTTCAAAGATCTCAATGTCTTATTCTCTAATGTCTCAATAAGTTGTTATCCCTAGCATTCCAATTTCTATCTTTTCGGTGAGAAACAGTATGTAAACTTAGCTAACCGGATACCATGTGACGCTAAAAGTTTCAAAAGTGCAACTAAAAAGTTTCTCCCATACCCCCAAACTTAAATCTAACATTGTCCTAAATGTTCTAAAGATAAAATTAAAAGCATATGAACAAGGAGAAACTGTTACCATTTGAAGCAAAAGAGTTAAGGAAAGATATTACCGTGTTGCATGAGATTGGGTTACCTCCCAAGAAGTGCTAAGTTTAAAGTCTTCAGCCAGACATCGGAAGGAATTTAGTCACCTCATAGAATCATATAGAAGTAGGCGGAATAATTGTGGGTCATCTGGATCAAAAAGTGCTAACCACAAGAAGGGGAAACTGCAACAGACCAAGAAGATACTGAACATACCCTTATTTAACTTTTTTGTTTAAGACAACTATCTCTAGTTGTGGCTCAGGTTCAGGCTCTATAAAAGGGTCTAAATAAAATGTTTTGATAGGCTGGACTTCCTCAAAAGAAGGATTCTTAAGATCAGGTTGTAGAGTCTGGAAATACTCAAGTAGGAACTTAGAAGCACATAACAATAACCTGAACAACTGCGGATCCTTAAAGTCAATTAGACTTGACTCACAAAACTGACCACAATGAAAGAGTTGGTCTTCCTTAAGCAAATGTGTCGACCCTATTCTCCTAAAGTAATTAGGTTTAGTCTCAAAACTTAATAACCGACACATCTTAAAATCAAATGTTCCCACAATTGGAAGAAAAGTATTTGGTGGGAAAACAAAGTCAATCTTGGTATCATAGCCTGGGTTAACCACATCAACCAGAGGATGGGTTTCTAACAACTGAGCTTCTCTCTGGACATCATTAGGTTCAGGAAAAAGTGCACGAAGATAATCTTGTAAGATGGTTGAGGCACAAATGTCAAGTCCTACACGAGGGAACTTTCTAAGAGTTAAAGCACACGGAGAATTATAATAACCCCCAAACTTAGAGTTTTCTGTGTCTCTAGAAAGACTAGTCACAACTTCCCTAATTTCTAGGTCATCGGATTCCTGAAAATGGTCAATTGATTCTTCTAAGTCGGGTTCATCCTCACTCATTTCTACGAGTTCATTTTCTTTTTCTAAGTCTAATGTTTCTAAATTTCTAGACTCTAAAACAATATTCTCAGAATAAACTCGTTCCTCAAAACTATCATCGGCTTCGTAGACAGGAATTACTACATCGTCTAAAACGGGGGTATCTCTAGTCAAATCCCCGTCCTTTTGAGTAGGTGAATAATTAGTAAAATTATTTGGATTTGTACTAGAAACAATACTATCATTATAAAGCTCAATCGGTGTAACAAATTCCTGATCACTATGCCTACATATTTCATGTTCTTCATCGATACTATCCTCATCATAATCATCATTATAATAACATGAAAATGATCGAACCTCATCAAAACAAGTAGTGTTACCAATTCGAACCTCGTCATCTTGATTATTCAAAGAACTATCCTCATTTTTAAGGGTATTATTGGAAACATTATATTGGAAAGTAAGATTATTTCGAGCAAGTCTTTCGTTCGTCTCAGCCATCAACTTGAGGGATTCCTCTATAGAAAGTTCTCTTTCGTCAAAAATTAAGTTATTCATTTCTGCTAACTTACGTGTTGACTCAGCTAATTTACGTGTTGACTCTAGTAAAGAGGAATTATCAGAAGGATCATAAAAAGGACTACTTTTCAATAGTTTCATTGCATCCTCCAAAGACGAGGAACTAGTGCTATAGTTTTCTTGCTCGTATGACCGGTGCGCATGTGGATAGTAATTGGGCTCACCATGGTATGACCTGTAACCTTCAAAAGTTTCGCGTTCCCAATCATTATTCACACTATGGTCATAAAAAGGATAATGTCCAAGATGCTCAGTCTGATACTCATTGTATTGGCTATTATAATACCAGTTCGACATCCTAACTGCAGGGGAATTCTAAACAAGCACAAAGAAGGCTGACTCGACCACAACAATCCTATTTTATCTAGCAAACAAAAAGCATGATGGCTCAACTTAGATTGTTTCTAGACCATCTTCTAATCCTTCGAAAGGGAATTCGTTACAATTTAAGCAAACCCCTCTGGAATCAATCCGAGTCAAAACAAGTTGAATAGGGGCGAGGGAAGCTCAGTGGAGCTTTGATACCCAAGGCCTCACCGCTATTACAAGGCGGCGCAGTCACGCATTCAACTCACAGAAACCATCATGAACTTCGAAGTATGCTTAAAAGAGTAACCAATATTTCTCGAATTACTTTCCTATTAAGCTCGTTACCCTATCGGTCTCGTTCTAGTCAAAATTTTAGGCATAGGTTCGCGTTTGGTTTCGTTTTCCTAAGGCGGGCAAGAAGAGAACGGTGATGAAATCCGAACCCTTATCTTGTATGGCCAGGCCTTTCCCTTTACTAGGAAATTAAAACAGCCATATTCGATTCTCGGACTTGTGAAGATTAAATTTAAAGATTTAATAAAATTATATACAAAAATTTTAACAAAGTGGGCGAGAGGTATGAGAAAACAACCAAGACACTGATTCCACTATTACACATGAATTAATGATGGTAAATAATCCAAAACTCTAATTATCTTTTAAGTCCTTTATATCTTAACTCACTAATAATCAAGCAAATTCTCAAACATCAATTGTATCCCTTAAGCATAGATTATCTAGACAAAGCATAACCTATCTAATTGAATCACAACTGATTAGGAAAATTACGCAAACAACTTAAAACTCTGCAAAAGCAGTGATTGAGTGAATTATAATTAAATATTAGAGAAAATAAAATAGTTACCAATTATTCATGCGTAAATAGCTTCCTCATTGCCTTGGTTGTGGGAGAATTAGCCGCTCATCATGTTGGAAACACGCTCAAAAATCATTATTATTCCTCAAAGGGTGTTTACAAATGATGAAAAGGGAGAAATAATTGAAAACCGGGTTTGTAACAATTATATTTGTTACAAACCAGAGAACTACGACCCTCGGCAAATAAGACTGTCCTGCGACAGTAACAAATAAGACTGTCACTGTAACAAATAAGACTGTCGAGCGACAGTCGCTGAAACTGTAGCAAAATAAGACTGATATATGTGGGTCTTATGTTCTTCGTGTTCTTAGTGCAGCAGCAGCAACAGCAGAAACCGAGTTTGGGAAAACTCGAATTTCTTCTTCTCTGGCTCTCCTCAGCCCCCCAGACTCTCGACACCCCCTCTCTGGCTCCCAGGAATCATTTATATACCCAACAGTCAAGAAATATTTTGAATAAATGCTCATAATCTCCTCAGTAATGACATTAAACTCGGGAATATTTTCTTTATTCTCACGCGATTCTGAGTTGGCAAAGAAATCTCTTTTAATCAATATAATATAATCCAGAGAATAAAATCTTCTTGTTTTAGTCAAGTATCTCCCACAATAAACACAACATATACATACTTCCCATTCTTGTTTTGTCGACAATAAATGGATATTTTCCTTTTTATCCGAATCTGAATATGTTTTAGTCAAACAGGGTAATGCCAACTCATTCCCATGCAAAACTCTCCAAATCAGCACATATCTTCATGAACAAAACCTTGAAAATATCTTCAAACCAAGAATATATCCTTCCTTTTACGAATCAAAGGCAATTATTGCCCCTGTTTTACTGTTACATCTCATCATCAACCAACCCGTGCCACAAATCTCCAAAAAAAAGTCTCATAAAATTATAACCAAAAATACGTTGTTGAAGCCAAAACGTTCCTGTCAAATTCTGTTCATTCCGTGGAGAAGAAGATGGTTCTCCCCCTAACAGAAATGGGGTGAGAATATCCATGGGGTGTGCATAGTACATAGGGTGCCCCTTGGTAACTGAGGTGCCCCTTAACCAACACTGAGAGTTCGAATAACACGTGTCCTCCGGGGTGCAAAAAACCCTTTTCGAGCAACTTTTTCCACATAAGTGTTTATTGGCCAATAATACCTACAAAGACATAAAATACCATAATTAATACATAATCGAGCACTAACAATACAGAACATTGAGAACAAAATAGACACAAAAATGCGTCTATCATACATCTTGCCTCTTATCATATCTTCTCTGCAAAGTAGAGAATGATGTGAGAAATGCCGCAACTGTTCATCTCTTCATATTCTGCATTTATCACACGTATTTCTCCTTCCATCTATTTCTTGACACGTCTTCTGTAACCGTTGTTTTTCAACCGCTCACGTCTTTTCGTCTTAATGGTGTTTATTTCTTCGAGTAAAAAATCTCCTTTATATACTCTTCTTACTCTTCTTTCCACTTTCTTTTTACTTTCTCTTCTCTTTTTATTCTCTCATCTCTGCAAGTTCTGCTACTGTAATTTTCCCCCCTTAAATCTTCTTACTTTTTATTTATTCCCATACTTTATATTCAAATATGCCTCCAAGTGGTCATAGACATGAGAATAATTCAAAAGATGTCCAAAAAGATCTTGCTGAGAAAGGTTTCACACTTTCTACTATTCCTGGTGAAAGTGCCAAGTCAATTCTTTCTGTCAAACTTTTCTCTGATCACTATTGTGATGATCAATCAATCATAATTTTGCTAGGTCAGATTCTCGCAGGTCTCCCCATTCCTCTTTATGACCCAGATATTCCTCTATTCTATGAAATTCTCGCTCACTCGTGGGATTGCATCCGTCTGATGCTAGAGTTCGCTAACCGTAGTGCTGGTAAAGGATCTCTGTACTCCAAAGAACTTAGGGATCCTAAATTCGCAGACCTGGAGATAATTGCTGAGAAATACACAGTAGCGAGTTTCTTTGAGAACTATGAACTGATCTCCATGAAGAAAGAGAATACTCGCTGGGGTATTCACTTGAAAGGAAAGATAACATTGATGAAGCTAAAATTATCATGCAAGACATTGACTGGCATTCTGGTAAGAAAAAAACTCCTCTCCAATCCAAAGATGATAAATGGTGTGTTTTTCCCTTAATGCTAAGAGGACCTTACATTACTGGGTCAAATGTTCTTCCTGCGAATCTTGCTGCTTATCAACCTTGGGTTTTCTCTTGGCCCGAGAAATAAAAATAGGTATGTTTCTTCCAGCTTAGCTCACTTTATATTTCTTCATTTATCCTTATTCTTTTGTTCGCTGACTCTTGCGACATTTTGCAGATCCAAAAACTGAAGGATAGTTATAAAAGGACTGGGAAAGCTATTACCCTGTTAGCTCTTCTCTCATACACAGATGAGGTAAGAAATATTCTCTTATGATTTTAAACAATATATTGTTGCCTCTATTTCTTATTTCCATTTGTTGTATGAAGATTATTGCTGAAATAGAAGAGTTTGAATATGTTGCGAAGATTGGTGATAAAGGCAACGGTGCTCTTCGCAGGGAAAAACCAACTGCTCCTCCTTCAAAGAAAAGAAAAGTTCGTTCTTCCTCTCCTTCAAATATTCCTTCTCATGAAAACTCCGAGAATGATGAGGATGATGAGGATAATAATGACCCTGTTGCAAATGAAGATTCTCCATCTGAATCTTCTATGGCTAAGCTCTCTGGTCTTTTTTCTGATTCTTTGCATGGAATATGAGATAGTCAATTTGCTAACACCTGTAAAGCTCTCGCTACAATTTGTGATGTTCCTTTGCTGGATGGTGATAGTTCTCTTCGCGAAGTTGCTAGATCAGTGACTCCCGATTTCTTGCATTCTCTCAATAGTCTGGTATGCTTTATCCTTTTATTTTTTCATTGTTGTAATTTAAAATCTCTTTCTATTTTAATACTTTTTATATTTTCTCGTAGGCTGGAAAAGCTTCTTTCGCTGTTGCTTCAGATCTAGAGAGGAGATGTGAAAATATTAGAAAGAAGAATCTTCAATCTCGCACAAAGAATGAGGAATTGGAAGCTGAAGTCAAATGTCTTCGCGAGAAAAACAGACAACTAGAAATTGATTCTTCTTCGTATAAGAACAAAATCTCTAGTCTTCAGCAATCTAATAATCAGCTCTATGCTATGTTTCTTTTCTTCTTTCCTTTCATTCATTCATCTTGTTGTTTTATCTTATTTAATTGATCCTTTTTGTAGACATTTATGATCTTTATGATGAAGCTACCCTTCTTCGTTCATTTCCTAATGCCTTGGATAATTATACCCTTCTTGAGCGTCTTAATAAATCTTTAAATAGTTTCTCAAATGATAAAATTTCATCTCTTTCCTTGAATGAACTAAGATCCAAATTTCGCCTCTTAGAAATTAACCATAGATCTAGCTTAGGCTTAGCCAACCGATTTAAGCGTCTCTTTCTTAATTTTAAAGAGAAAATCAATGAGCTGAGAACCAAAATTAGCAGTCTCATAGATGATAAGGATCGCATCTCTGATCAAGGTGTTAAGGCTTTGGTGAAATTCCAAGAGGCCCTTATTGAAGTTCAACTTGAACGAGATGAAGCAAACCACAAGAATACCGAGCTCTGTGACAGAGAAACCCAAATTCGTTCTTGTCTTCTTAAAAGTAATGAGGATGAATTCTCTTGGGCTGCGAAAATCTTAGATGATGCCAGAAAAGATTTAGGTGTAAACGTTAGTCTCCAAGTTGAGCATACAACCTTGATTAGAGATATGATTTATGACAGAGAAGGTTATTAACTGTTCTCCAATACTAATCTTTTGTTTCTTATGAACTTTCATCAAGTTATTAATTGATTTCCTTTTGCTCGCAGATTCTGAAAGTAGATATCGCAAAAGGATTGAGGAACTTGAAGCTGAAAAAGTGGAACTCGCAAAGAATCTTTCTTCTCGCAATGACAAGTATTCTAGATTAAAGAATCAAATCAAGATCACTGTTGCGAACTTTAAGAATGATGTTATACATTTTCGCAATCAAACTATTTAAATGGTTTGTGATGACCATAGTATTCCTCATTCTGATTATCCTTGTCTCTTAGAGGAGATTCCACGGAACATTCCCAGTCTGATTATTTCTGATAGCAAAGTTGATGATGAAGAATCTGATAGTGATGAAGGTTCTGATGGTGATGAAGGTGCTGATGGAGATGAAAATTCTGATGCAGGCGAAGAAGGGAACAAGTATGATGAAGATGATGAAGGATCAACTAAGAAGTAGTCTTTGTTTCTATCTTCAATCTTCTGTAATACTTGTACATTTATTCCTCTTTTCTGTATATTTGCAAATTCTTTTGGTTTTCCATATTCTTTAATATATGAGTTTCTTTCGTTTTGACCTGCATTCATTAAAACAATTCTTCCTTGCAATATGGTTAATCAATATAATCATTAATTTTGCGTAAATCTATCATGTGGAGACAAATAACATTTTCTAATTTCATTCATTCTCATACTTGCTTCTGTTATTTGTATCCAAATGAGAGACTTTGCAAATCTTTCTTGTTTTGTGCCTCAACTTCACAGTTTTTTATTTATGATTTCGCAATCTTACGCGAAGTGAATTTCGATTCTTTTCAAAATATCATTCTTGTGTGGTCTTATTTTGCCTTCATAATTAAAGGTATTATTATGCCACCTCTTGTCATTGTGACAAAATCGCAGGACGTTCTTGCACTTTCATGCAAAAACCCATCGATCTTGCCTTAACTTTTTTTTTGTATTATGGGCTCTTCAGGATTGTTGCGACAATATGACAGGCCTAAATATTCTTGCGAAAATAAAGCCCCATGACATTGTCGTCTTGCGACGAAATCGCAGGACGTCTTCGCACTTTCATGCGAAAACCCATTGATCTCGTCTTATCTTTTTCTTTTGTATTATTGCCTTTTCAGGATTGTTGCACACATATGACAAGCCTTAATACCCTTGCGAGTAAAAAGCCTCATGACATTTGCGTCTTAAAACACTTATCATCTCCCTAATGGAGGGTGCCGCCCTTTTCTTCCCCCTGGTTGCCCCTTCAAGGAGGCGTACTTCTACCATACAAGGTTAGATCCTCCCATCCAGTCTTAACAACAACCAGTTGTTTTCATAGCCTCTTATCCCTTTTACCTATAGGGATTATGGTTGCGAGACTGCACCCTAAGTGGGGTTTTCTTCGGGCCGAGTGCAGTATAAGTCAAGACTTGTCAAGAATGGCAAGGTACGCTTCAAACGCCCCTGGCACTCTTGACTCAACCGTGTACCTCGGCGCCTTGATCAGATTTTGCACTCCTTGGGAGAGTCCTTATTACCTTAGTCTCCCAACCTAAGTCATATGTTTAAGCTGAGAATCCAAGGTGCCTCCCCGGATGGGCTTTATTGACCCCAAATCTCAATGACTCAGGTTCCGGTGGCGGTGTAGCCTTTCCCTGAGCCATGCAACATGTACCCCCTTATATGACGTACTTTAGGACTTACATTTTCCTCTTGCGAAATTGTATTTACGAACTAGGGTGTACGCCATAAAGGTTCGCCCCTTTCTCTTTTATCATTGTTCTCTGATTGTCTTTTGTAGAATTCATTATCTCTGCGAAATTCTTGCACATCATCATGTTGTATTTTCATTTCACAATCTCAATTTTGTCATTCAATAAAATGTACTATTGAGAATTTTATTTATTGCGAGAGTGTCGCAACAAATCAATCATTCATACATTACCTTTGCTATCCTTTGCCATTTTTCACTTTGAGCTAGCATTAGTTTCGCAACATCTCTTCTTCTTTTATTTCGATTGCATCCACCATCAACCTCTCAATTCTTTGTGTCTCTTTGATTTTGTGTCGCCAATTTTCCTTCTTGTTTTCTCTCCCTTCGCAAGATTCTATCTCAGTTTCGTAACACCTCTTTCCTTCAACCCAATCTCCCTTTATGATTCCTACACCACTGGGATGAGGGAATTTGATGCACTGGTGGAAAGTTGAAGCTACACCTAGAATCCCATATAGCCAAGGTCGACCAATTAATGCATTGTAGGGTGATTCTACATCAACGACACAGAATAGGATTTCAGAAGATATTCCCTTCAATGGAATTCGCATAATAATCTCCCCTTTAGGCTTGTTGGCAGTACCATTAAAACCATATATCTTATATGTTGATGGTATAAGATCATTATCTCTTCCTCCGATGGTTTTATAAGTATGATAAAATAAGATGTTCACAGAGCTTCCAGTATCGATTAGAATCCTATTAATTGCCCATGAATCTTCAGTTTCATCATCCTCATCTTCTTTCGATTTTAGGTTAATTTCTAACTTTACTACCAATGGATTATCATGTATCTCTTCACCTTCGGGAATCTCTTCTGCGGTAACAGAAATAACCTGTTTCTGTCATTCCTCTAGTGGCGAGATTTTCACAATATTCATAATTTCTCTTCCATCGTTATCTCTTGCGAACACTCTACTCAAAACATTGTCATGGAAATCTTCAATTGTCTTGTATGAATGTACGATAGAATGACAGAATATATTCTTTGCTTTTGCACCAACTTCTATGAAGAATGTTTCCTTCTTTTTCATCGTGTTTACTTTGTGATGTTCTGGTGGTGGTGGCAATGGTTGAGATTGTGGGTGCCCTACCAAAAAGTGGTTTAGTTTTCCTTGATCTATCATTCTCAGAATAATTCTTTTTACATTTCTGCAATCATTTGTGGTATGTCCGTGAAAATGACGATAAGAACAAAACTCATGACTTTTGTGGTTTGGAGGTGGTTCCGTTCCCATGTTCCATGGTGTTGGTATATTCTCCATCAAAATTATAGCTTCCCATATTTTCTCCACACTTGCGTTTAGAGGTGGCATATTGATTTCTCTCACCCACAACTAAGAGTTGCTATGACCCAAATTCTAAGACTTTAATAAACAAATCTGTATCACACAGAAAAGTCTATGGTAATAGATAAATCTGTCTCCCACAGAAATACTTACGAGTTTTTGTTCCGTATTTTGATAAATCAAGGTGGACAGGAACCAATTGATAACCCGGACTTATACTCCCGAAGAACAACCTACAATTATCAATCACCTCACAATAATCTTAATCGACTAGCGAAACAAGATAATGTGGAATCACAAACGATGAGACGAAGGTGTTTGTGACTACTTTTCTATCTTGCCTATCGGAGAAATTAATCTCAAGTCAATCTTACGGTTGTACTCAAATACGATAGAAGCAGCAAGATCAGATCACACAACTACAGAGCAAATAGTTGGGTCTGGCTTCACAATCCCAATGAAGTCTTCAAGTCGTTAACCTACAGGGTCTCGATAGAAACCTAAGGTTAAAGGAGAATCGACTCTATCTAATACAACTAGTATCACACATGAGGTGTGGGGATTAGGTTTCCTAGTTGTTAGAGTTCTCCTTTATATAGTCTTTCAAATCAGGGTTTGCAATCAATGTTAGCTTAGTAACAAAGCATTCAATATTCACCGTTAGATGAAAACCTGATTAGATTCAAGCTAATATCTTTCAACCGTTAGATCGAACTTAGCTTGTTACACACAAATGAAATGCACGTTTATCTAGGGTTGTGTAACCGTACCCAAACATGTATATTTAGTATGTTCAATAGTAGTTAACCAAATGGTTAGCCATATGAGCACTTTCATATCAACCATATTCATCTTAACCATAACTAGTTCAAATAACTCGAGAGAACTTGTTAGAGAGTTGTTCAATTGCTTAGATCTCATAGAAGTATATAAGACACAATCGAAGCAAAAACGATTTAATTCACTCAAATCAATTCATGAACTTTATACACGGTTTGCAAGTATGCATTCCTTAGTTTATATAAGTTTAAGTCCACGAATAATCGTTTTTAGAAACTAACCCACTTAAGTACGCCTACTGGTACGCGGAATTAAGTACCCGGAATAAGTTTGTTTCCAGTTCACAAAGTCTAGCATAAATTCACGGGATGTGAACTTCCGACAGTGCGCGTACAGGTACGCGGACTTTAGTTCCGGTTTTTCTGATCGGCAAAGTACGCATACTTTGGTTCAAAGAATAAGGACTTACACATGTATGATTTATCACACAATTTTTATTTCCTTTCAAGGTAATATTCTAAACTTTCATTTAAATCATTGAAACATTCTTAGAGGACGTTATATAGTTGTTGTTCACAAGCTATTTTTCGTCAAAGCGATTTTCAAGTGAAATAGATAAGAGATAAACTCGGCTCGAAATAGCAAATGTGTATAATCATAGTCCATATAGCAATACGACTTTTGTCTCAAGATAGGAGATAGAGTAGATAGACTTTTGAGTGATAGATAAGTTCGAGTCTCCAATACATTTTAGTCGATGAAGTTCCACTAGTTCCTTGAGTAGTTCTTCGTCTTTGTATGATGATCGCCATGGAGTCTAGAGCTCAACTACACTTTCTATCCTAGTCCGAGACTTAGCTAATAGTAGACTAGACATCAAGACTTATAGTTTTGATAACTAATATTGACAAACATGCTTGAGATAGCAGCGCATGCGAGTTCGACCGAGCAGTGCTCTAACAGTTTTCATATTGGTATTGGTGATTGTCGTTGCATATTTGATCGTGGTAAGTATTTTGGAACTTGATTCTTAGATTTGGGTTTAAATCATATTATGGGTTTCTGGATTCGATCATTCATGTATTTGCTAATGATACTGAAATTCGAAACCATAGTAAAATGTTTGTTAAAATTCCTAAGAGAGAATCTGGGAGTTTGATCAGTGACAGAGATGATTTTCTCTTACAACTTCATCAAGGTAAGATGTTTATTAAAATATTTCCGTTGGATACTATGTGTTTTGAGTACAAATTATTTTTCAACCACACACTGCATACTAGGACATCTTCTCAGCGTTGTTTCCAGTCTGTTGATAAAGTATTTGATCGTGGAAAAGAATTTCAACTTCTTAAGGGGTAATTTTTTTTAACTATGAATCTGAAGATTATTTAGATGCCATTACTTCTTGTGTGATTATTATTCTTGGGTACTGTTTCGATTTTCTATTGGAGTATTCCCATATGACTTTGTTTGTTCAAAATGATGATAGATATGTTGATAGCCAGATGTTTCATAACAGACCTCAACAAAGCAATATTCCCTGGATTATTTTGATTTTTCAAGTGCCAAGGCATACTGAGTCTGGCAATGTACAAAAATTGTTCGATCAGTGGCTTGCTGGTTATAGATTCTTTTTTAATGAGGTATCTATTTCTGGTTCATTAATTCTTAATGTGGGTTCAATTTCAATAGCTTACTACACATAAAAATTTGTACATGAGCTTATTAGTGAGCATGGGTTTGAATCAGATTCTTCGTTTTGTGCTTCAATTCTATCGGTGTCTGTTACAACTGGTGACATTTGTGATAGTGGTCATTTGTTTTTGAAATTGTCACAGACATTGTACAACACTGAATATTTATTTGGCTGTGTGGATGCTAATGTGTGAGATTAAGAATGTTAATGAGTTGTTTCATCGAATGCTTGATATGTGGAAAGATGAAATTTTTCTGTTACAGCTGAAGTATTTTTTCCCTAATTCGAGTTCCCACTATTTGTGTTATCCTCAACATGAATTTGTTTGCGGCTATCAATTGTTGTGTCTGGAGTACGAACCAGCAGTGAGATGTTATATCAAGTTCCCATGTGAATTCCTTGAGGTGATTGCATTTTGTAAAGACCGCCAAGCTCGTCCACGTTATTAGACTAGTCAAGAGATGTATTAGCCGATAATAACTCAATTAATTTAACACGAATTTTAATTAATAGGAATTAATCTAACAAAGAACTAGATACAAAACTAGTACTATTAAATATATCTCAAAAAGTTATGCAAGATGGACTACTCGCACGTGTCATTCGGACGTTGGACAAAGAAGATATCATCATATTGATTTGAAGGGAAAAAGAGTCTTTTGGCAAATAGACCGACTTGGACTTCCGTTAGCGAAGAGAGTGGGTGAAATAGTATTGTCCTTGGTCTTATCTAGACCCATTTGAGAAGATAAACTCCATCTCATTTATTTTTCTCTCTTCTTTTCTCTTCTCATTTCTTCCCTTTCTTCTTCCCTGTCTCCTGCTGCCGACGATTGAGAGTAAGGTTTGGGGATTCGGTTGAGAGATTTAATTGTTGAGGGAGAGCAGTTTAAGTAGAAGGTGTTGATGATGTTGATGTTATTGAGCTTGGGAAAAGAAGGCGTTGAGACTGTTAGAATTGAAATTAGGGTATTGAAAATGAATTCGAGTTCTTAGTTGAATTGTTGGGTTAATTGGGTTGATGTTAGATGAAGAATGAACGGGTCGAAGTTTAATTGAAGTTCTGAAGTTATTTGGGAATGAAGAAATTAGAGTTTCATAGAAATAACTCAGAGAAACTATAAAAGATGAAATTGAGGATGAAGAAGATGATGATTGAGAAAATAGAAGATGGGTTTGTTATTAATTGAAGAGTAGCTTGAATTTGGTAGTAGGGTTTGATTCTGTTTTAATGGAGATTTGGGAATTTAATTAGGATTTAATTGAGAACTGGTGGTGTTGATTCGAAGATTGATTCACGTTCAGAGAAGCTTTGAGGTAATTGTTCTTATAAAATTACTTCCAGTAGATTATTGAATTTATAAGTTTGTTCATAAATTTAGAATCTGTTTGGGTTTGTATGGAAGTTGTATAGATACTTAACATGAATTATTATAAACTGAGGTGAGTACAGGGTTTAAGTTTTAGAACCTGTACTAAAGTGAAGAGCCGAGAAGAGGTAATATGTTTTTATTGTGACTTTGAATGGAACTGTGGTTGAAGATAATAATATATTGGTTTTGTGATTGTGGTAACTGGAGTGTTGTTAATAGGAGTTAAGAAGGCATGTATGATGGTATTTCAGTGGAGAATGGTTGTTGTGGGATGCTGGTGAAAGGATTAGCTGTGTTGCAGATTCTATGAGAATCGTAAATTGAATTGTAGAAGTGTTACAGGTGCACTGTTTGGTTACTAGTACAAGATGTGGTTGGTTAATTGGTGGGCTTATGTTGAGTATAGATATAGTTAATGGTTGTGTTGTTGTTCAAGAAGAACTGAAGAGAAATTTCAGTTGAAGTAGTATTATGGTGATGAAAGGGGAATGGTGAACTGAGTATGAACTGCAAGTATAGCCAATGGCTCTGAATTACAGTTGTAGTTAACTGAAATGGTAATAACAGGTGAGAGTGTAATTGAGGATAAGGAAGAGGTTATAGTGGTGAATGCATTGAGATGAACTCAGTTGAAGTAGTTGAGATTGGTGTGGAACTCTTGGAGTTTGTGGCTGTATAGGCTGAGTTGGTTGGTGTGTCTTGAGATTGATTCGAAATTTGGAATGAGAGTTGGATGAAGGTGTTGATTGAATCTTTAAGGGAAAGCTTGTTACTGCAATTGCAGGTAATCTTAGTTGTGTGTTGTATTTGAGATATTAAGTTTGTTTATGATAAATGTTTTGTTACTTGAAATTATAGTTAAGAGTTTTGGTGTTGCACAATGTTTGTGCATTAGTGTTCTTTGGCCTGAGCAATGGCTCTGGCCTGTGCAAGAGTTTTGGCCTGTGCAAGAGTTTTGGCCTTGTGCCATTCAGCCTGCCATTCAGCCTAGTCAATATCTGACTCTAGCTGACTTAGTCAATCTGACTGAGTCAGTCCTGTGCCGACTCAGTGATCCCGAGTTGTTACCTGAGTTGACTCAATGGACCTTGACCGATTTGATTACCCTGGACTTGACTTCGACTGGACGTGGAATGTCAGTTGAACCCTTTGACCGTCGTTGACCGTTAGATTGACCCAGTTGGGTCATGCCTTGTGTTATGAGGCTGGCTTAGTGAACTTGGGCTTAGAAATAGCATTCTTATTTGATGATATGGACCACTTGTGGTCTGAGTTAGCCTTTGGTTTAATCTACAAAGTTGTAGATGTTCATTAGACTTAGTTATTGGATTATAGAATCAGCCCAATTGAATTAGTAACTCTTAGATATGCTAAAGATAGATGATAAAAGATATAGAACCATAAGTGGACTTAGAATCATTAGATGGACTTGTATGTTTCTTGTGTGAGCCATTTTGGCTAGATTCTTAGAATGTTTGTGTGATTAGCAGTTAGTTATTAACAACGATCCTTTCAAAGGATGAACCAGTGGATCGTGGATCTCGAGGTAGGCGTGGCTTGTCATCAAAAGAGGTGGGAAACATTTGACTCTTTGGTAATCATTGTCGTTTCTTTTACAAAAGTTTATGTTTTACAATTTCATGTATTTTATGTCTGTGCATTCCATGATTTGTTTAGTTTGTATTATGATAGTTCTATTAATCTTTTCACGGTTTGGAAAGGATTTGTAATGTTTTGTTGTCATCATGAATTGTTATGGGAAATAATAATTTCCACCTGTGGTATATAGGATACGGTCCTTCACATTTATACCTAGAGCTTTTATGATATATATGTCGGCAGTTTGCGAGTTCGGAATTGTCGACATCCATACAAACTATTAGGTGTGGATTTTCGAGTTCGGCATTCACAACCATATTATACATTGTTTGAAGAAGGAGTTTGTCTGTATACATGTTTGTATATTTCAGTGACTTGGTCACTTTTTAATGCTTAGGAAAACATTATTGTTTTCTAAATCTTGCCTTTGATTACTTAGAAGTTAAATGTTAATTATTCCCACTTTCAGTTTCAGAGACAGATCAGATTTGCGCAGCGAAAGCTTCAAGTGTTGATTTTATTAGTTGGTTAACTTCTGCTATGTTTGTTATGTTGTATATTCTATTTGTAAACCATATGACTATTATTTATGTATCATTTGATAGAAGCGTTTGTATATATATTTTTCAGAGTGGGGCTAGTTTTGGGTAAGATTTATAGAAGATTTCCCAGTTGATTGTTTAAGTAAATGGTTTGGTTTCTTAGTGCTCTTTAGTTATTTAATCTATTGGATTAGTCAGCTGCCCCTTTCATCTTCTGTGCTTAATGTGTGTCATCGAGAGTGATAGAACTCGCATACCAGTCTTGAATTCAGCTAATGCCAATAAATTTTCTTGTTGCATTCCACGGTGGAGTTTGACTTGTGGTGTAGACAATATACTTTTGCCTTCTGCTGCAATGTTTTTTCGTGAGTTATTAATGCTTATAGTTGCTATACGAGGAAATGATGTTTTACTTGGAGAACTGTTGGGGGTTAGTGATGTTGAACATGAGTATCCAATTATGCTGGCAAGACTCCTCCAGGAGTTTCACTATCTGTATGCTTGTCTTTTCAGTTCCCACAAGTGTGAACTTTTTCCACAATCCTCGAGGTTTGGTTACTTATTACCTACACATAATGAATATAGCAGTTGTATGGTGCCAGTGGGACTTCTAATGGCAACTCAGATCTTAGTCGAGGTGTTTCAGATTCTTAATCTGTTGCTATGGATAGGATACTTAAGATGGAAGTTCAGATTGGTTCCACCTTGGTTATCGAGTGTGACATATGTTAGTTGGGTTGCTAATCATTTTATCTCAGTGGTCTGTAAAATGCTTCAATGGGATACTGCATCCTGGAATTCAGTGGTACTTCATATCCTAAAAGGTTATCAGGCTGCGAAGGAAAAGGAATGGGTTAGTAAGACATGAAAATTGTGAGTTTAGTTCTCTTGGAGTATGAATTTATGTCAAGACTGTGGAAGCCAATACTCGATTACACTTGTTGATATCCACGAGATCGGAGTGCAGTTGGTTATCTACAGGGATACAAAATGTGGATATTCATCTCCTTGTTGCTATTTTTTCTTCCCAGCTAGACACCTCACAGAAGTCTACACCAAGTTCATTTTTCATCATAATTTCTGCTGCCATTTTTATCAGATTGTTTATCTTTGAGGTGAGGATCCCTCTTGCAGTTCATTGTGTGGAAGCCTTTTGTGTGGGAATCAGTATACGTCTGTTCTTCCTAACTCTATATCTTAGCACTAGAGAGTTACCACCAAAGGTTTCAATCATCTTTGCTCAATTTCTGGAATCTCCTAGTTCATTTGTGTTTGATGGAAATTTCTTTTAAGTTATGTGTGGGGATTGTGGTAGCAACCAAGAAGTGATTGGAATATTTCAGATGGGGTTGCACCAAGTCCATTTATTACTGAATTTTTTTCTGTCACTTTGGTCATAGTGTTCTCATATGAGGCGAGGGTCTATATGATAGACGATTTATGTCTAATTTGTCCTCAATGTTTCGTATTGTTAGTACTCGATTTCGTACTTATTATGGTGTTTTGTGTGTTTATATGTATTTTTTGGAAATAAACATTGTTGGAAAATTTGGTTCGAAAAGTTACTCGGGACACCTCTGGAGAACATTTGTTATACGGATCCGAAATTTGGATAAGGGGCACCCATGGTTTTGTGTAGCCCAAATTCATCTTCAGCACCCAGGGCTATATGTAACCCAAATTTTTCCACATCACCCATTTGTTATTGGCACCCAAGCATCTGGTTAAGGGGCACCTTCATCCCCTTCGTTTGAACTGAATTTTGGCGGGAAAAAAAGATTTCTTCGACTGCAGATTAGGGTTCGAATTTTGATCAAGTTCCAGTGAGACTCAACGTCTGAAATTGTTTGGGAAGATTTGTTTGGGCATCACAGGCATGGTATGGTCGTCAGAATTGATTCAGTTTGGCTGGAAAATCGTATGGAAGCAACACAGGGCAGTGCAGCTTTTAAGACCCGATAATCCTTGTTTTGGATTTGGAGGATTTATAGGAAGATTCAAGTGATACAATCGATTGGATTGGGCTTGTTGAAGCTAAACAAGACCGGTAATTGCATCAGATTTGAAAAAGTTTGGTTGAATACGTGGATTTGGTGAAACAGGGTATATGCACATACCTAATTTATTCTCGGGATTTTCCGAGTTATTTTTGGAGTTCTGCTTGTGGCTGGAGGAAGTTGGATTCGTGTTGGCTGTTGACTGAGTCTGTCGGAATGTGTCAACACCATTCAGACGCGCGACAAAGTCGAACATGGAAAGATATTCCGGAGAGTATATATTTTCTTTACTGCCGAAGTTATATGGAGGATTTGAAAAAGATTCGAGAAGTTAATGAGGCCCTGTCGAGTATTTAAAGAGTGTTGGGATGTCATAGAAGGGGGATGAGGAGTTTTGGAGAGTTGCAGAGCATCAGAAAGTCGAGATAATCAAGTGGCAGGAAACCACCATTTCTGCTGCTGTGAAGAAAACGAAGAACATCGACCCACTCATTGGACGCCTAAGGACAGTCGTTTATGCTACAGTGGTAACGACCCACAACCGGGGGTCGTATTTCAGGAGACAGTCTTAGAGCAACAATATTTCTCTGGTTTGTAACTAATATAATTGTTACAAACCCGATTTCGAGTTATTTCTCCATTTTCTCCTTGTAAACACCTTTTTGAGCAATGAAAAATCCTTTGAGTGTGTTTTCACCATGCGGAGCTAGACCCATCACTAGGACAACAGAGGAAGCAACTTTTTATGATTGTGGTAAATGAATTAATTCTTTTATTGACTTTTTGCATAGATTTAATTGCTTTATGATTTCTATTAATTATTTGTTATTTTGTTAGATGTCGCATGCTTAGTTCTAAATACTTTAGATGCGTCATGCTTTTAACTTACAAATAATATTTTACGAAATCTATTTTTGGCAAAGAACTAGAGTCACAACTTCTTTTGTTTGAGCTATATTGTCTAGAGTTAATGATTTCACCATAACAATATGAAAAGTAGTGGAATCCCGCGTCTCAGCGTCTCTTCATCTTGTGACAAATTGTATATATATATTTTTCCTTATTTTATTTATTAAGTCTTAAAACAAATTCTCAACAAATCTGAGTGAACGAATCATCTTACTACAACATCATTAAAATATACCATCAATTTTTGGCGGCGCCGACGCGGATTTGTTTATAAATTTGTTTTTAGGTTTTTTTTTTATTTGTTCATTTTTACGTCTTTTGGTATTATTTGTTTGCTTTCAGATTTGGAACTGAGCTAAAGAAAAGGGGATAAAGTGCTGAAAAGAAAAGCGAAGCTGAATAAGGAAACAAATAAGGGATCCAAAAGGAGTAAAGAAGAAGATTTTGTATATAGTTAATTTATTTTTATTTTTATTTTATTTTTAGAAACTGTATATAGGATTTTGTTTTTGTAATTTTTTTTTTCTTTTTATTTTTGGACTTTATTTTTTGGGTCATTATTTTTAAAACCCTAAGGAAGGGTAGTTTTAAATATAAACTGCGTGCAGAGAAGGACAAAGATTACGATATCGTCTCGGCCCCTCGGGTTCGTACACTGACATTGGAGTCGGTGGCCCGAGTCGACTTCAACGGTTCATCCCCCGTCTGGAACGGGAGGTAAGAATTCTAAACACCCGCGATTCCTCTGTCAGCGGGTTTACTGGATGATTTTGTATGCTTATATGTTGAGAAACTGAAATCGGATTTAATTTTCTAGTAAAGGGCAAGGCCTGGACAAATCAAGATAAGGACTCGGATTTCATCACCGTTTCCTTCTTACCCGCCTTAGGAACACGTAACCTACGCGAACCCAAGCCTTAAAATTTGGACTAGAACGAGACCGATAGGGTAAAGAGCTTAATAGGAAAGTCATTCGAAAAATATTGGTTACTCTTTTAATCATACTTCGAAGTTCATGATGGTTTCTGTGAGTTGAATGCGTGACTGCGCCGCCTTGTAATGCGGTGAGGCCTTGGGTATCAAAGCTCTACGCAACTTCCCTCGCCTATATTCAACTTACTTTGACTCGGAATGATTCCAAATTGTAACGAATTCCCTTTCGAAGGATTAGAAGCTGGTCTAGAAACAATCTAAGTGGAGCCAGCATGCTTTTTGTTTGCTAGATAAAATAGACTTGTTGTGGTCGAGTCAGCCTTCTTTGTGGTTGTTTAGAATTCCCTTGCAGTTAGGATGTCGAACTGGTATTATAATAGGCAATACAATGAGTATCCGACTGAGCAGCTTGGACATTATCCTTTTTATGACCATAGTGTGAATAGTGATTGGGAACGCGAAACTTTTGAAGGTTATGGTCCATACCATTGTGAGCCCAATTACTATCCACATACCCACAGGTCATACGAGCAAAACAATCCTTGTATTTCTCTAGAAGAGTCTCTCAGGAGTTTCAATGAGTCAACATGGAAGTTATTTATGAAAGAGACTTATAATATTCTTCTCCCAGAAGAGTCCGTAGAGCGGTCAACTAAGTTATCTCTAGAAGAGACCCTCAAGCAATTTACTATGAGTACAAATAGGATTGTGGAAAAACTTGCTCAGGATAGTTTTAAATTCCAGTATAGTGTTCCCAATACCACCCTTGAAAATAAGGATAGTTTTTATTCACATAATCGAGATGACGAGGTTATAATTGGTAACACTACCTGTTTTTATGAGGTTCGATCTTTTTCATGTTATTATAAAGATGATTATGATGAGGATAGTATTGATGAAGAACATGAAATATGTAGGCATAGTGATCAGGAATTTGTTACTCCAATTGAGCTTTATAATGATAGTGTTCTTTCTAGTACAAATCCAAATAATTTTAATAATTATTCACCTATTCAAAAGGATGAGGATTTGACTAGAGATACCACCGTTTTAGACGATGTAGTTCATGATCCTTTAGCCTGCAGTGTGTTGGATAATCCATTATTTGATGTGCCTATCAGTGAATCAAAGGAAGTTACTATGATTAACACCTTAGTTAATGAGCCTTTACTAGAAACTTTCGTTGGTAATCCTTTATATGATTGTGATGGTGGTTTAGAGGAAAGAGTTTACCCTGAAAATAATGTTTTAGAGTCTAGCGATTTAGAAACACTAATCTTAGAAGACCATAAACTCGTAGAGATGAGCGAGGATGAACCATACTTAGAAGAATCAATTGACCATTTTCAGGAATCTGATGACTTAGAAATTAGGGAAGTTGTGACTAGTCTTTCTAGAGACACAGAAAACTCTAAGTTTGGGGGAAATTCTCCGCGTGCTTTAACTATTAGAAAGTTCCCTCGTGTAGGACTTAACATTTGTGCCCCAACAATCTTACAAGATTATCTTCATACATGTTTTACCGAACCTAATGATGTCCATAAAGAAGCTCAGTTGTTAGAAACCCATCCTCTGGTTGATGTGGTTAACCCAGGCTATGATACCAAGATTGACTTTGTTTTCCCACCATAAACTTTTCGACCAATTGTGGGAACATATGATTTTCATATGTGTCGGTTATTAAGTTTTGAGACTATACCTAATTACTTTAGGATATTAGGGTCGACACATTTTCTTAAGGAAGACCACATCTTTAATTGTGGTCAGCTGTGTGAGTCAAATCTAATTGACTTAGAGGATCCCCAATTATTCAGGTTGTTGTTATGTGCTTCTAAGTTCTTAGTTGAGTTTTTCCAGAATCTAATGTCTGAACCGGATCTTAGCTTTGAGGAAATCCAACCGATGAAAGCTTTTTATCTAGACCCTGTTATAGAACCTGAACCTAAACCACAGCTAGATGTAGTTGTCTTAAACAGGAAACTAGACAAGGGTGTGCTTTATTTGCTAATTTTCTTGGGATGTTGTGGATTCTTTTTACTTGTGATAGCCCTATTTGGTTTTGGTGATCCACAGTTATTCCGGCTATTACTTTATGATTCTAAGAGGTGACTAATTCCTTTTGATGTCTGGCTGAAGACTTTAAACTTAGCACTTCTTGGGAGGTAACCCCAACACAATAATATCTTTCCTTAACTCTTTTGCTTCAAGTGGTAACAGTTTCTCCTTGTTCACGCTTTTAATTTTATCTTTAGAACATTGAGGACAATGTTAGATTTAAGTTTGGGGGTATGGGAGAAACTTTTTAGTTGCATTAAATAAACTCCAGAGCCTAGAAATTTATGCTTATTAAGGATGGCACTAACCAATCTAAGTGGATGGGAACATCTTGGTTATAGGAGTTGAGGAACCAATCTGATCTAAAGAGTCTATTCATAAAAGCACAAAGCTCAGGTGTTAGAATTAAAAAAAAAAAAACATGATAGTTTCGCCATATCTCGTTGAATCCTAATTCTTCTGTTTTTATTTTATTTTTTAAGTGATTTGGTGGGGCACACGACTCAAGTTGTTACCTTTGCTAGGGTGAAATAGGGTGATTGAGATACCAAAAAATAATAAAAAATAATAATTAAGACCATACCATCAGACCAACGGGAATAAATTCAATAAAGTCGACCACTGGTGCCCTTGTATATGCCAGTTGTGTTGACCTAGAGTTAGGTTTATCGACCACTGATCCCCTTGTATATGCCAGTTGTGTTGATATTAGTCAGACCAGTATCTCAGTCCACTAGGATAGGTTCATCTTGGCAGAGGCCTTCAGACAGATATGGAAAACACCGTTCACTTTAAACCATCTATCTTTTCTCTTTATCCATCTTCTTAATCTTTCCATGTGATTGGTTGACTCCGGTTATGATGTACAGAAACTATCTGAGTAGAGCTATGTCACTTTATATGAATTTTAGTAGGCTTGAGTGCAAACTCGTGTACAACAATTGGAATTTCGCATCAGGGTACTTCCTCCTGTAGTCAATAGGTATGTCAACCAAGGAGATTCTTTAGTGCCTTCCAAGGTTCTGCATAGATAGTTAGGGTCTGGAGTAATGGTTTTGTGGGTACACCTCTGGTAAACCCTCCCGAGATTAACTCGGTTTTATTTTCTTATTATTAGTTTTGCTCGAGGACTAGCAAATAATAAGTTTGGGGGTATTTGATAGACGCATTTATGTGTCTAATTTGTCCTCAATGTTTCGTATTGTTAGTACTCGATTTCGTACTTATTATGGTGTTTTGTGTGTTTATAGGTATTTTTTGGAAATAAACATTGTTGGAAAATTTGGCTCGAAAAGTTGCTCGGGACACCTCCGGAGAACATTTGTTATACGGATCCAAGATTTGGATAAGGGGAACCCATGGTTATGTGTAGCCCAAATTCATCTTCAGCACCCAGAGCTATATGTAGCCCAAATTTGTCCACAACACCCATTTGTTATTGGCACCCAAGCAGCTGGTCAAGGGGCACCTTCATCCCCTTCGTTTGAACTGAATTTTGGCGGGAAAAAAAGATTTCTTCGACTGCAGATTAGGGTTCGAATTTTGATCAAGTTCCAGTGAGACTCAACGTCTGAAATTGTTTGGAAAGATTTGTTTGGGCATCACAAGCATGGTATGGTCGTCAGAATTGATTCAGTTTGGCTGGAAAATCGTGTGGAAGCAACACAGGGCAGTGCAGCTTTTAAAACCCGATAATCACTGTTTTGGATTTGGAGAATTTATAGGAAGATTCAAGTGATACAATCTATTGGATTGGGCTTGTTGCAGCTAAACAGGACCGGTAATTGCATCAGATTCAAAAAAGCTTGGTTGAATACGTGGATTTGGTGAAACAGGGTATATGCACATACCTAAGTTATTCTCGGGATTTTCCGAGTTATTTTTGGAGTTCTTATTGTGGCTGAAGGAAGTTGGATTCGTGCTGGCTGTTGACTGAGTCTGTCGGAATGTGTCAACACCATTCAGACGCGCGACAAAGTCGAATATGGAAAGATATTCCGGAGAGTACATTTTCTTTACTGCCGAAGTTATGTGGAGGATTTGGAAAAGATTCGAGAAGTTAATGAGGCCCTGTCGAGTATTTAAAGAGTGTTGGGATGTCATAGAAGGGGGATTAAGAGTTTGGGAGAGTTGCAGAGCATCAGAAAGTCGAGATAATCAAGAGGCAGGAAACCACCATTTCTGCTGCTGTGAAGAAAACGAAGAACATCGACCCACTCATTGGACGCCTAAGGACAGTCGTTTATGCCGGGGGTCGTAGTTCAGGAGACAGTCTTAGAGCAACAATAGTTCTCTGGTTTGTAACAAATATAATTGTTACAAACCCGATTTTGAGTTATTTCTCCATTTTCTCCTTGTAAACACCTTTTTGAGCAATGAAAAATTCCTTTGAGTGTGTTTTCACCATGCGGAGCTAGACCCCATCACTGGGACAACGAAGGAAGCAACTTTTCATGATTGTGGTAAATGAATTAATTATTTTGTTGACTTTTTGCATAGATTTAATTGCTTTATGATTTCTATTAATTATTTGTTATTTTGTTAGATGTCGCATGCTTATTTCTAAATACTTTAGATGCGTCATGCTTTTAACTTACAAATAATATTTTACGAAATCTATTTTTGGAAAAGAACTAGAGTCACAACGTCTTTTGTTTGAGCTATATTGTCTAGAGTTAATGGTTGAACCATAACAATATGAAAAGTAGTGGAATCCCGCGTCTCAGCGTCTCTTCATCTTGTGATAAATTGTATATATTTTTTTTCCTTATTTTCTTTATTAAGTCTTAAAACAAATTCTCAACAAATCTGAGTGAACGAATCATCTTACTACAACATCATTGAAAAATACCATCACTATACTGCAGCTCTCGAGCAACTAGAATGACCTGTATTCATGAGCTTATTTCCTTGTCCAATTCTAGAAGCCGAAGAAATGGTGAACCAGCTATATCATCTCAGTTTGTATAAGGTCAAGACTGAAAAGGAGAGAGGTGTTTACATGAGTGCATACCAAGCAGCGAATTATGCCGACATTGGAACTGTTGACCGTGGGAAAGTAGCAAGCCCAAGGAAGTCGAGTTCACTGGTCAGCTCCGAGGAAAAATCTGCGACAACGTATGAGCATTGCAGGTCACAGGGACGAGATCAGATGATTGATGGGCTTGATATTGCAATATACAAGGGCCTCACAAGGATATTTATGGGTGTTGTGGCTATTGGGATTCTGGTGCATGTTAGAGCAAGAAACAAACCACTATCGAAACGACTCTGATACCAACTGTCATGTACCCAAGAGTACGATGAAAAGATTTGGATCAGATATTGATAAGACAGAGTTTATTCTCAAACCTCACGGTAAGAGCCTGCTAGTTCAGAGAACCAGTTGATGAACAATGTTACTCAAAATAGATTTATAATTTCATAAGGGTTTCATTACAGAGACTTAAGAATATATAACTCACTTACTCTCTCAAATATCTAACGACTACTAACCCGCCAAATGGTTACATCTCAACCACCCGTTACAAGTAGACACTAATTAAGTTAACTATAGGCTATAATAAGATATGGGCAGTCCCATTCATTAGCAGGTACATGACATATTACTGTATAGCTCGGTAAAGTTTTTAACTTTGGTTGGGATATAATGTCATATGACCATTTTATAAGGGTCTTTGGGTAAAAGATTTGGACGGTCAACCTTAGTCTATGACCCTAACACATCAACGGTATGTTTTACGACCTAGATCCTAATTAGACCATAAACTTACGGCCCATATACAAAATATCTCTTTTCTAAATTTCTTGAATGGTTCTGCTTACTAGTCATTCGGATGTTTAGGCGTACGTACATCCCTAGTCTTTTAGAGAGACCATAGAAGTCTTCGACTGTCTTTGTGACTAGTTCTGCTCTGTTGCATTTTGCCTTTGATGGGGCTGACAAGGTAAAGAGAACAATGTTATAATTGACAAAATATGGACAAAAGAACAAAACCGTGTAGTTATCCTGTCTTTCTGACTAGTTGTGCTCTTGTGCATTTTCCCTTAGACGGTGCCCTAGACTCTGCATTCTATCATCTTTATTGGGTAGCAGAACTATGAAAATCCACCAGAGACATAAACATAGTCAAACCTTAGTTTCTAGGCAGGTTTCGAGAGCACTTTTCAGAGTTGATATATATTTTTTGTCAAATTTTATTTGAACGTACTGGTCTACCCTTAGTTATTGGCTCTCTTTGGTAATGGTGGTGGTAACAATAATTCTACACTGACCAATCCCCAACCAAGATCTAAAATGGGTGGTCTGGGAAATCGTTTTTACATTGAGATAAGAAAAGTGTTTGTTTATGAAAAGTAGATACCACCATCATCTAACGAGGGATTCGAATACAGAGAGCATTTTTGTTTGAGGAAATTATCTTTGACCCTTAAAAACAGATTCGTCAATAATTCCACACACCGAATTTTTCATTATGAAATATTCTGAGGAATGATGAATCCTTTTAGCAACTGGATATGTGCCCGGGGAGTAATACACTTTTCGTGTCACGAACTATGAAGCACGGATACTTCAAAATTGGTGACTTATCCGTATCGGCACCTTATCAGTATCGTATACTTGTGGATATTTGGGGATGCGTATCGGATACTCGATTTTACGTGTCACCTTTTTTAAATTACAAAAAGGGTAGGGGATATTCTGGTATACCTCTCAGATAATCTAAGTGAGGATACTTCCTATAATTTAACATTTATCTATATATCTATAAATTTATACATATAATCTAAATATTTATAGATATTTGTACTCACATATCAAATAATTATATCCGAACCCAGTAACTTGTTGACTATAAAGAAAGAAGACTTTGCGGTTATTTTATGGTGCTTCAGCTCCAAGATTAGAAAAAATTAGCTTTAAACTTATTGGGCAGTCATGTTCCTCGTGTTCTTCAAAAAAAAATCAGAGGACATATGATTTTATCCATTCAATTAACAGAAGTAAGATTGAATCCAGATATTAGTGGAGATACATTATCTTTTTATTTCTTTTTTTTTTGGTAGTGAGATACATTATCTTCTTTTAATATATCCAAATAGTATTTATCAAATTTATTTATTTTTTATGTGATTTTTTAGTAGAATAAATTATTATTATATAAAATATTTTTTAATAAGTACACGTTTTCCGTCGTATCCCGTATTCCTATTTTTTGAAAATTGACGAATCCGGTATCACCATGTCAGTATCCCCGTATCAGTGTCGTTGCATCATAGGCCGGGAATCTTTTCGGGATTTTATTTGCGTGAGTTAATCATTTTGGAAAAATCATAAAGTCGTCAAATCAAACGAATAAAAACCTGGCTTGAATGGGGTATACCCAGATTAATTGGGGTATATTCAATAAGAAAAATTTGGTCATTATGAAGTAAAACCAAGCCACCCTTAACTTTATATTTTCTAAATGGCTAATATGCCCTTGTTTAATTAACACTAAAAATTCTGATTAGGTTAATTAATTGAGTTTATATTGATTGAATAGATTAAAACTTAGGAATTGAAGTTATGAAATTTTGTTTTTGATTGAACTTTTGTGGGATGATTTTTGGTGAGAATTTTTATTTATTTTTTGAGAATATCTCTTGCAACGAAAATGAAGTACACAACCGAAACACTTCTAAAAGGTGATTGCAAATCTGTTGTATGAAATCATACTTAAAATCAAAGAAAAAATCCACACTTTCAGTTCTGAAAGTTTGAAAGGTCGGCAAGGTAGAGTAATGAAGATCATGCCGACCATACTAGGCCGGCAAGGTCGACGAATGAAGAAAGTGCCGACCTAGTATGGTCGGCAAGGTATACGAATGAAGAAGATGCCGGCTGTAATATTTTTTGACATACAGGAGACTGTTATAAATGCATAGGTAGTCGGCATGGTATTGATTTATTACCTTGTTGGCTTTTTTTAGTCGGCATTTATTAACTTTCTTACCTTGCCGGCTAGAATTTAGCCGGCACTGTAGTAATCTTATAACCTTGCCGACTTTGGTTATCCCCCAAAAAAAACTGAATTCTAATAGATGCAATTCACTTTATTCATGCAATTTTGGTTACTACATTGATTAAAACATAAAATACAACTCCTTGTCGACGGAAAAGCGAATGCACTTAGCATGTACATCAAGCCTTTGAACCCCTAGGCGACCCTAGTGGACGAGTTATAATATCTTGAGGGTTTACATAGAGGTCTACCCACAAAAACTATACAAAAACTTCTAAAACCATCAATCTTCCTCCTCCGAAGACGATACAACATCCAAGTAGTCCGGGTTATCCTCTGGGATTCTTTCTGCCAAGAAGTGATAGCTTGCATCGAATGGAATGCTTCCCCCTTTTCCTCCAAGTAGCGCGCTTTCACGACTTCGTGCTACAAAAACACAAAAACAAATTTACATTTGTTAGTGGTGTTTCATTGGAAGATAAAACAACATGGATCACGTAAAATAAACCACAAAATTACTTACAAATTGTGCAATGGACAAGGTGAAGAGGCGAGTGTTAAAAATCCGAGGTTGGAGAGCTAAAAAAGCAAGTATCGCGTTTTCGATGACTAGGTGCCTCTCATGGACTTGTTGAACACTTCTTGCATTAGGATTCTCAAACTCTTGGCTAAATTTGTTGTGTACCCTAGCCCAAAAGGTTGTGGAATCCACCCTTTCGGAGGATTGACGTCTAAGTTGTTTTTCCGCATACCAAGCTTTGGTGATTGCCAAGTCTTCATTAGGATCAAATGGAGCCATTGTTATATGTTTGTAGAGAGATATTGGATGAGTTAGATAGAGTGTATGATGATATGAGCTTTAGAGAGTATATGCAAATAGTTGTGTGTTGTTTTGTGGAGATAAGTAGTGTATTTATAGGATGGTACCCAAATTTGGCCGTTATAGTATATAAGTATAAGTCAATCAGTGCAATTGTACTTGCAAAAATTTGAAATTTAAATCCGTCGGCACTGTTTTATTTCCCCAGTATGCCGACTAAGTCAGGACGGGATGGTCGGAATTTTGTTACCATGCCGACCTTATGATGATTTTAGGCATCAGGAGATCAGTTTCTTCTGTGTATCCGCCGTAACTGTATTTGGTCATTAACATGCCGGATTTGATATGACCGGCAGGGTAGGAAATTTATTACCATGCCGACTTTATGTCTATTAGGCATCAGGAGAACATGCAATTTTCTGTTAAACCGTTGGAACGATATTTGGTCAATAGGGTGCCGGCCATGATATGGTCGGCAAGAAGCATATTTTTAAGCATGCCGACTTTATGATGATTTTAGACATCAGGAGAAGGTGTTTTCTGCAACAAATAGCCGGAATGGTAGATAATGTAAAACCCCGGCTGCATAACAGCCGACAAGGTTGTGATCTGAATACCCTGCTGACCCTGGTATGCAAATAGTTTCTGGTGTCAGGGCCTGCAGTCTGACAGTTCAAAACCATGACGGCCCTGGTGTGGTCGGCATTGTATATTAAAAAACCATGCCGGTATAAATATTGAAACTTTACATAGCTAAACAAACCATTCATTCAACAACTAGAAATCCAACACTTTCTGTCCAAAATACGAAAACATGTCCCATAAACCTTAAAATAAACATTTGTCCACACCATTAACTTAAACATTTGTCCACCACAACATAAAGAAATAAACTAGGAAAGCATTCATTCACCACGACGACCACGACCCCGTTTAGGAACACTACCACTACTACTACCTTCACCACCACGACCGCTACGCGCCCTCTTTTTGTCAGCATTCAGCTTGGCTTGTGCTTCCCTCCTGGCTTTTTCTTCTCTCTTTACTTCAGCATCAGCTTGCTTGAAAAATTCATCGGCATCCTCATTGTCAATATGCAAGCATAGTCAATGTGCTTGCTTTGCTCTTCAATCGACAAAGGCTCTCCTCGGTCTTTCGCAACTGCTTCTTTTATTTTCAGTTAAACAACAAACAATTAATAGAATAATTCGATAATGTAATCTTAAAATAGTAAGAGCAACTCTAAAATACTTACAAAGAACTTAAGACTTGTTGTTGGGTCTTCCGATGTCATCTTCCTCTTACGAGCCAATTATTCAGCAGTCATTTCCCTAATCATAGTAGGACGAGCCCAACCCAAGTACCAAGCCATGTATATCTCACTAGCTTCATTACCGGTGGCCACCTCGTCCAAAAGACTCACATCGATGTTACGGTCACGTCTATCGTCCCAATGTTCTAGAGCTGGCGGTGGAGCGTAAGCGACGTTAATAGTTTTTTGGGACGTGGAGAAGTCATCCTTTAACAAAGTAAACAACGTCTTTTCTTCATCGAAATGAGGTTCTTATTGGACGTAACCCAATTGTCGCATTACCCGATCTGGATCATACATTGAATATCCCGGTGAGCACAACAAGGGTCCGTAGTATAATGCAACTTCATCTCTCCTTTGGATTAAACCTTGTTTTCTAGTATCTCGATACGGATCAAATATCACCTCCTCCGCAGTCAATTTGTCGATGGTGATTCGGAGTTTGATAAGATTTTGCGGCATGTCCTTATCTGAGTACCCTTAAAACTGTACCTTTGCGCTCTTGGCTTATCAACCGCAACATTTGCATCCACTTTGACGTAGGAGTTGGTTTTGAACAAAGAAGGGAAGTGCTCATATATCCAAACCTATGCAAAAAAAAAGTTTAGTAAGAATCTTATCTTACGAGAATTTTGCAAATATAAACGATTTAGACAATAAAATTACCTGCAAGAGACATGTGTTTCCGTTAACTTGCGCAGTGAGTTCCCTAGAACCCTTTGTCAACTCATTTTTCAAGAAGGTGACCATCGCAGTACCCAAAGAATACTCACGCATCTTATCTAAGGGATCCAATAGTTGCAAGTAACTGGCATCGACCAAGCTTCTGGAACTGTCGGGGAAGATAGATTTGCCCAGGACGTATAGCAAATAAGCTGACGCGGTAGCATTGATTCGCACCGGGTTCACCCTTCCTTCCTTATCAAAGATTTTCTTTGTCTCCCATAATGTGTCCCTCAACTTATTCAGATTAAACTTCTTGCTTAGACGACCATCCTTCTTCTCAAAAATAGACTTCGTCTCAATCTGATTCCAACCGAACAATTTCTGGCTCAATTTGTAAATATCCTTGGAAGAAAAATTATTATTGGATCTCTCACCGACTGCTTTTCCATCAACCTCGAGGCCTAGAATTTGATCACCGAATGGGAATAACATTGTATCAGTCTCTCCATAGAACCTCTCACAGAATGCAGATACGGTAACTATATCATGCTCAATATTCGAACTCTCCACCGCAGGCCACAACCCGGAGTTCTTGACAATCACTTGCACCTCCTCACATTCTAGATCAAGATCCCAAGTCTTAGTCACTGAACATGAAGCTTGACGCGTCATGAGAGGACGGCATGCTTGTGATCCTAAATACCAAAAAAAATAAATAAAAAGAAATACAAACACTTGACGCAAATTTAAGATAGTTACACACTTGAATAAAGAACAAAGACGGATTGAGATTACTTACGATAGTATTATGGATTTGACATGCCCTTGAGTCTTTGTATCCAAAAAGAACATTTTCACCATCTCTTGGGGTCCCCCTTGGAAGCTCACCTTTTTTCAGTGTAACCATCAAGTGAGGGGGAGGCATGTGGGAATTAGCTGGTTTAATGATCACCCTCTTCTTCTTTCCGGTTTCAGTTGAAGTTGAAGCTTCCGTTTGTTGAACAATAGCTAGAGTTTGTTCTCCATCTCCATCTCCTTCTTCTTCTTCCACTGCCTCTTCAACAATTTCATCTTCGATATCCTTATCTTTATCTCCATTACCATCATCATCATCATCATCATCATCACCTCCTCCAACATTAGGCATTTCTTGATCACCATAATCATCATCATTGTTACCTCCTCCAGCAGCCGGAGTGCTTTCATCAACATCATCATCATCACCTCTTCTACCATATGGAATTGATTGGTCTTCATCTGGAGTCTCTTCTGAATCACTGGGTTCCAATGGTGGTTGAGAATCATTCAGTACACGGATCTTGAGCGTTCCCGGCACAACATATGCCCCTCGATGTGTTGAAGTCAAGAGTTTATCACCAACATGAGGAGGTCTTGAAGGAGGACTAAGAGCTTTCGTAGCTTTCTTCTTTGCCTTTTCCAACCTGAACAAGAACAATTAAGAAGAAAAAAAATTACAGGTCGGCAGGGTCGACATATGTAACCTATCCGGCGGAACAACGGCCGGAAGGGTCGATATCCAAATTACATGTCGGCTAAATCGCAGCCGGCAGGGCATTATTCACATAACCTGCCGGCTTGTAACAAATATGAACACAGTAGAAACAAGGATTTTTCACCAAACCAGTGTCGGCAAGGTCCATTACCCATACATTGTCGGCTAACTAACAGCCGACATGATTTTATCCAAATACCATTCCGGTTTTGAAAATTCAAGACATCAGGAGACACAAAAAACTTGAAATACAGCCGGCAAGGTAAAAAATTATAACCAACCCGGCTAAAAAAAAACTGTCGCCGGCAGGGTCTAATGTTGAATAACTTGTCGGCCCTGCAAGTACCAGTTACAGGTATTCAACAGCCGTCAAGCTCTTCAACCTAAGAACCTGCCGGCCAAACCCTAACTATGAAAATCCGGCAAGGTCGATAACATAATACCTTGCCGGCGTCGCAACTGCCAATTCACAATTTCGATTTTTTTGACCTAATTTAACATGCAAACACGAAAGCGAAGTACTAGAGTGAGTTTAAGTAAACTCTTACTTTCTTAAGCGCATCATTTCTCGTGTTTCAGCGGCTGCGAATTCTCCTTTTTCGACGGTTTTTTTCTTCACTTTCTTTTGAACCAAACTTGCAATTCCAGGGTTATACTCATTGGGTTTTCGATTAGCTTCTTTCATATGAGTTCCCTTCCGTCGTGGTGGATCCATTGATGAAGATTAGTCGGAGTTTTCGAATCGGCGATTTCAATGAATTAATCGACGAGTTTTGATGGTGGTGGGGGTGATGGATCCGGTATGGTTGTGGAGGAGAAGAAGAAGAGGAGAAGAAGAAGAGAGGAAGAAGATGAAATGAAAAGATTAAAACTGATTTAGGAAAATAAGTTTTTAAAGGATAAGGGTAGTTTTGTAACTTACCCATTAGGACTCCCCTAAAATCCTTAGAAAGAGCCCCTTTAATCTGTGTATACTCCAATTAATCTGTGCATACCCCAATCAAGCCAGGAATGAAAATGGCACAAACTAGTCGGAAAGAAAAAAATACTTCAGCGGTGTGTATGCAACATTATCCTCAATGATGCTGACCGAGTGCTGATAGTGTAAATGTAAGAAAAGAGTTTTATAGTCGAGCTATACAGACATGCCGGGTACTCCTACTAAGTAGTGAGTCACACTGACAAGTTATCGACAAAATTAAGAACCAATCCGGATCTAGTCATCTTTTGTTGTTTAATCAATATATTTATTGGAAAAACTGTTTTGTTCCAACACCTGGCCAGACAGACAGGTACCATCTGATTTTGGTCATAACTTTGAGATTCATGCAATTATGACGTAAAGGAAGACTTCTTGTCTCCACCCAATTTTTAGGGTGGATTTGGGGTATACCCAAATTACCCCAATTAATTTGGGTATACCAAACAAGATAAAATAAGGTCATTTTAAAGTAAAACACAAAGCTCTTTAACCAAATATTTATAAAAATGGATAATATATCCTTGATTAATTAACACTAATAAATACGATTAGGATAATTAATTAGTTAGTTAATTAGTTGATCGTATTTTGGAATTAGGTTTTATTTTAGATTGAACTCAGGATATGGGTAGATTTTTGAGATTTTTGCGATTTTTTTTTGTTGTTGAGAATTCTACTTGTAACAGAAATGAAATCGTACTACCCAAAGACTTATAAATATGGGATTGTAGAGCTGCTGGGCGATTTTATACTCAAAATTATAGAAGGAATCAACATTTTCAGTTATGAAAATATGAAAAGTCGGCAAGGTCGACAAAAAAATACCCCGCCGACTATAGGAATTTTGACATACAGAGAAAGGTGTTACAAATGCACGATTAGTCGGCAAGGTATTAATTTCATAACCTGCCGACTATAGTTTAGTCGGCAAGGTATAAGGATGAATATCGTGCCGACTAAAATATAGTCGGCAGGATATAAGGTTGAATACCGTGCCGACCCTGTAACTGCTGATTTCAGAGATGAAAAGTCGGCACGGCATTCAACCTTATACCCTGCCGACAAAAAAAACCTTGTCGACTTTCGATCCGTTTTTATTTTTCGTTTTTTTCGCTTTTTTTTTTGTGATCTCATCATGTATAGTTAGAGTTTTGAAGACAGATTTTGAATTTTTTTTTGAATATGTTTTACTCGGCATGGTTTTTTAGTATGAACAATTTGGTCTTTTAACACCTTTTAGACACCCCTTAGAGTGTCCACAGCGGAAGACTAAACCCAAATATTTGGTCTTTTGAACAAACGTAGTGGAACGTACTATCGATCAAATTTTGATCGACGACTAAAATCCAGAGTATATTTGGTCTGGGACCAAGACTAAACTCAAATATAATCGAGCGTTGGTATAGTCCACGCCCCACCACCAGGCGGACGTATAGTCCACGTCCCACATCAGGCGGACGTATAGTCCACGCCCCACATCAGGCGAACGTATAGTGCACGCCTGTTTTTTTTTCTTTTTTTCTTTTGTGTGGGGCGTGGTTTATACCTCCGCCCCACTCTTTAAGCCAGTTTTTTTTTTCCTACTCGTTCCCGGACTCTGTATGAGTTAGATGTCATCCGGTTTGTTTTTTAGTTTTTCAGATCTGACTCGCAGATTGAATAAGTTTACAACATCTGTTTTTTTTTTTTTTTACTTTTTTGGATTTAATTCGTATGGATCTGATTGAAATCATTTAACTCACCGTATCTAACTCAATATATTTGTTTTCTTGAGTCACATCTGACTCATATGATTCAAAAATATGGAAGTCAATAGTTCAGTCCCATGAATTAGGCTATTTTTATTCATTGATTCAAACGGGTCCGAATCAGAAGTTAGGTCCAAATTAGGTCACGATTCAAATCTAACTCAAATAAAAGAAAAACGATCTGACATCCACCTCGTGTCGAGTCAGGGCCAAATCAGTTCCTAACCACGAGTCAGCAAAAAACAAACATGTTAATTTTGATTTGAACCCGTTGGAGTCATGTAACAAAATGTCCCTGATTCGTGAGACCAAGTCATTGACTCGCGTATTATTAGATTAGTTGACTAATCTGACTCAGAAAACAAAATGAATCAGATTCAAATGAGTCAGCCGATTCCTGTCAGACTTATTCGAGTCAGATAAAAAAAAAAAAAAAAGTTAATGTCAGTCCTTTTCATCACCGTTATAATGTTATTGTTACACAACTGTTGGGGTGAAAAAAACAAAAGGTGGTTACAAGTCATTTTCGTCATTACATAATGAGATCTTTTCCTATTCCAACCTCCTCTTTAAAACCTCTCAACTCAACTGCTCCTCAAACCCTCAACTAACCCTTGTTTCTTCTCCATTTCTCACACTCATCACATTTTCTTCCATCAGAAACGAATCATGGATAAAGAAATTCCTAACAATGTTTCGCGTAAGGATTTCCCTCCTAACTTTCTATTTGGTGTTGCAACTTCTGCTTACCAGGTAACCAATTTTGAAAATTTACAACTTTTGAGTTTAACCCATTCTTTATTTCAGCTCAAAATTTGATACTTTTGTGATTGATTTTGTTATTGATTGAATGATTATTACATGCATTTTGGTTCTTATTAGATGAGGGAAGTTATAAATCTTTGTTGCTAAGAAAGATGTGACAGCTAATTGAAAATAGTCGAGATTTACAGTGTTTGTAGTTACAGAGATTGGATACCTGGGCTCTAATAGACTAGATTCTTCTAAATTTTTATTATTGGATACTTTTGAATCACCTATTGTTAGAGAATTTTTGATTTGATAAAATTGAAATTTGTATGTGAATCTTCTAGAGGGGGGTGAATGTTGGGATTAACATACTTTTGGAGTACCCGAATTGTGCAATGTCGAGTGTTGATCTGTTGGGATGAGAGAATGAAAGTCTGTTGTGTTTTTATAGGTTGAAGGAGCTAGTAATGAAGGAGGCCGAGGTGATAGTATTTGGGATGTTTTTGCACGCACAAAAGGTGGTCAGATCATTTCGAACAATATGGAGAATGTTTGTGTCTAGTTGTTAGATCCTTGTATTGGAAGCAGTGTTGGTATGGTTGTTTTAACGGAATCCTTAATATTGTATCAGGAAATATCTTAGATGGAAGTAATGGGGACATTGCAGTTGATCAATATCATCTCTACAAGGTATTGTATTTCAAGGATTTCGTACTTGTCCAATTTGGCAGTAAAATGTTATCTCTATGCTGCTAAGAAGCTCTGTGTATTTTTCGTGCACTAGTATCGCAATTCAATTATGCTTGATAAGAATAAGATGAAGCATGTTTTCTTTTTATAGGAAGATGTCGAACTTATGTCCAAGCTGGGATTTGGGGCTTACCGCTTTTCTGTTTCATGGTCTCGTATTTTCCCTGGTAATGTATCTGCTATCCTATCAAATATAAAATGTTTCTTGTTGTTGTTTTACGAGAGTTGTGCAGTAAAAGAATCTCACTCTCTTTTGTTTCCTCATTTATTTCAATCGTCAACTCTTTATGGAACTAAATATAGGTCTGTTTCTGTTAGTGCAGATGGTTTGGGAACAAAGGTCAATGAGGAAGGAATTGCCTACTACAACAATCTCATTAATGCTCTGCTTGATAAAGGTCCTTGTTTATAACTTGGCTGTCCCTTCTATTGATGATTACACAGTCTAGTTGAATCTCGTTTGTTCTGCAGGTTTGCAGCCGTACTTAACATTATATCATTGGGATCTACCTAACCATCTTCAAGAGTCAGTGGGAGGATGGTTATCCGACAAAATTGTGTAAGTTTGACAATAAAATCTTATTGCTGATTTGCATATCCCATTCTGTGTAGCTTATCAACTAATGAGTGGATACCATACTTTATTTGGGAATCATCCAGAAAATATTTTGCAATATATGCTGAGACCTGCTTTGCGAGTTTTGGGGACAGAGTAAAACATTGGATCACATTAAACGAACCTCTTCAAACTTCGGTAAATGGACATGATATCGGGATATTTGCTCCTGGAAGAAGTGAAAATTCTTCTACTGAACCATATTTGGCTGCACACTATCAACTTCTGGCACATGCAGCAGCTGTTTCCATATACAAGAAAAAGTTTCAGGTGACCTCTTCAATATATGCCTTAACGCTTTTATATTTTCTGTTAAGTGTCTAAAATTTCTTTGTTCGCGTGGGCTCTTATGAAAACTGAAACAAAAAAAAAAAACATTCTCACATATACGACAATTTAGATAATAAAGTATTATTGTAGCCTTCCATTTAACTCTTACACTGAACTATAAACATGGACGATTTATGTGCAAATGATAAGAAAAAAAAAGATACAGTTTGTTTTCAATAGTAGTTAGAGGCTTTGTAATGCCGAGAAAATATGGTAAAAACAACTTCAGATCATTCAACTGACACGTGATTTATATTCTTTGGTACATATGCTTACGAGTACTAAATAGTCTTAGTGTACTGTTGCAGTCGTCCTTATTAACAGTTCTCATCAATTTCACCATTTGTCATGTTCATAATTTAATTTCTCTTGTATTACAGGCTCAGCAAGGTGGTGAAATAGGAATAGTAGTGGATTGTGAATGGGCAGAGCCTTTTTCGGACAAGATGGAGGATAGAATTGCTGCTGCAAGGCGTCTTGATTTTCATTTTGGATGGTACTTGGATCCAATATATTTTGGCGACTATCCTAAGACCATGCGTGAGAAACTTGGAGATCGGCTTCCAAAATTCTCAGATGAAGATAGAGAGTTACTAAGGAACTCGGTAGACTTTCTGGGTATAAATCACTATACAACAAGGTTAATTGCTCATGCAACAACAAGCCCTGGGTATGGGCATCATTATCAAGATCAACAAATGAAACAAATTGGTATAACACTTGAATGTTTATGTTTTATAAATGTTGTATAAGCTCCTTTATCTAACTTCCTTCTTATGATCAGTTGAATATCCTGGGGGTGAGTCTATTGGCGAGAAGGTATTGATAATACCTAGCTAGTTTTCTCTCAAACACACATGCATCCAGCTTTTATTTGAGCTTAATTCGGTTGAAAATGTCATCTATGCCAGGCTGCATCTGAATGGCTCTACATAGTTCCTTGGGGGATCCGTAGTCTACTGAATTATGTTGCACAGAAATATCATAATCCCAAGATATACATTACTGAGAATGGTATGGACAGAATAACCCATCATTCAATGGTGAAGAAGGCCTTTGCCTATTTGTATGCTCAGTTGTTGTTGATATTAGTGCTAACTCTCACATTTCACGCATTTTATAGGAATGGATGATGAAGACGATCCAAAAGCTCTTCTCCATGAGATGCTAGATGATAAAAAGAGAGTTGGGTACTACAAGGGGTACCTTGCTGCAATATCCCAAGCAATCAAGTATATACGCCCTTACTAATCCTCTGATTTCATTATGCACTTGTCAGTAACTTAGAAGAGAAAATATCTAAATTGATCGTTACATTAACAGGGATGGAGTGGATGTGAGGGGGTACTTTGCATGGTCTTTCTTGGACAACTTTGAATGGGCTCAAGGCTACACCAAACGTTTTGGAATTGTTTACGTCGATTACAAGAATGGACTCTCCCGGCACCCCAAATCTTCTGCACTTTGGTTTTCTCGTTTTCTCAAAGGCGGTGAAGGAAAGACTATCAAGGAAGAGTGATTTTTTCTATATTAGAGCTAACCCATTTCTGAAAAAATTCATCTACTGGGTTTTAGAAGTCTTAGAATTTGAGAGTTGTTGCATGCTTACGCACTTAAATAGACAATGAGAGTGCATGTAGGACCGTCCGCAGCTGCTCAGACAGTGCTTGGAGCTTACATCACTCGGAAAAGGTTGACTGTGAATTAGCGGAGTTCTCTTTAAACGCTGAAATCTTACACAATTGATTGTTTTTGTACAAGCAACTCTTTAAGTATCCAAATGATTGAGCCTGTCTGGGTACACGGGGACTCACTCGGCTTTGATATCCTGTTCCATAGAGGCTAATTTGGCATTTGATTCATGTTGTTGCTTTCTTGATCTTCGGCAAAAGTCCTAGTCATGTTTTGTTGTTTGATGCCTTATTCAGATTGCAACACAGTTATATTTCTTCTTTCTTTGTTTTCTGGTTAAGCATGGGAAGAATTCTTAAACAACAAATTATTTTTGAAAGCAGTTTTTCTCCAGCCTGACCCTGGCAGGTAACCATCAGGAAATAGACAGATTTTTCATTTTTCTGGTTAAACCCCTCTTTGTACTGATTCGTCAATTTTCCATTGTCATTGGACATTTTCGTCATTTGGCACTGACTCTATTTCTACCTTTCACCCTCCTTTGTAAAATCCCTTTTTCCATTTTCTCACTCTCTTTTACTCATTCATCACATTTTCGATCAAAATTCATGGATGAAGAAATTCCAAATCTAGTTTCATGCAAGAATTTCCCCTTTGATTTTTTATTCGGTGTTGCTACTTCTGCTTATCAGGTAACAACAAACATTCCAATTTAAAAAAAAGAATTGGAACTTTTTGAGTCTAACCCAATCCTTATTTCAGCTAAAATGTGATACTTTTGTGATTTTTTTTTTACTAATTTACTGATTATTGCATGTTTTGGTTGTTACATGAGGAAAGTGAACTTTGTTAGTGAATATTTTGATTTGATCAGAGTTTATAATGCATTGGGGAAATCTTATAGATGGGCATGGACTGTTTGATATTATAACTGACCCACTTTGAATTATTCCCACTAACTATTGGAGTCTTTTCCACTTTTACATTTCAGCATATAAATTGGTATTCTTGGATTTTATGGTGCACTGATTTAGTGATTAATTCATTTTGGTTCTTAGAGGAGGAAAAGTGAAATTTGTTTTTAAGATGGGGTTGTCAAATTTTAAAAAGTTGAAATAATATCTCTTGTAGCCAATATCACTTTGATAATTCGCATTTGGTGCTTGAGTCTGTGTCGTGAAGTCTGTGCACTTCCGGGGGTTGTTACTTGCCCTGGGTTTCTCTAATTTTTGCTTAAAGAGGTACCTTGATTCTTTTTTTTTATTTTTTAACGTCCAGTAGGAAGTATGGATATGACAAGTTTAAAAGCAGGCCATTGGTATCAAAACAACTTTTGTTAGAAAATATTGGATTTGATCAAGTTTGAATTAGCATGAGGAAATTATGATGCATTGAGGATTTATTTGGATGCATTTGAACTTTTTTGGGTTAACTGGAGGACCCAAATTTTATTGCAAGATTTTAAGTGTTAGGATGAACCCTGGTTTATGTTGTATGAGAGAATGAAAGTTTGTTGTGTTTTTTTGTAGGTTGAAGGAGCCAATGATATGGTACTGGCATATTTGCTCCTGGAAGAAGTGAAATTTTTTCTATGGTTGCACACCATCAACTTCTGGCTCATGCTGCCTCTGTTTCCACATACAAGAAAAACTTTAAGGTGATTTCTCTGGTAAGTACATTAAAATATTGATCTCTGATTGTGGAACATGAATTGGAAGTGCACTTATCACTTGCTACATATATCTCTAGAGAGTGAGACTGCCTTTGTGACTAGTTGTGCACTTGTGCTCTCATGCATTTTCCCGTCGTTGGTGCTGACTGGGTAAAGAGGGATAATTTTATAATTGAGCCACATTATACAACTCCTACCTACTAAGTATTGAGTCATACTGACCGCATATGGACAAAATTAAGAACCACTCTGGATAAAGCTTTCTAGTCATCCTTTGTTGTTTGCTGCCTTATTTGAATTGAAACACACAAATCCTGATTGGCTAATTTTCCATTTTGGCCTTTGTGAAGTATATTTTAAACTGAAAAACAGTTTTGTTCCAACACCTGGCCAGATAGGAACTATCTGCATAAATATTTTGTTCAGAACTTTAAGATTTGTGTAATTATCAAGGAAAAGACCTATTATATACATCCAATTTTAGTCCGTCATAATCTTACGCATTTGTTTACACCTGGTGTGCATCATGCATATATTACACCTTACATCATTCATCATTACATAATTATTTTTCCATTTCAACTTCCTCGTTAAATAAAACCTCAACCAACTGCTCCTCCTAAGTCCTACCCACAACTAACTCTTCTTTCTCCATTTCCCACTCTCTGTACTACTCATCACATTTTCATCCATCAGAAACAAATATCATGGATAAAGGAATCTCTAAAGAAGTTTCACGCGAGGATTTCCCTCCTAACTTTCTATTTGGTGTTGCAACTTCTGCTTATCAGGTAGCCACAAATTTTTGAGTCTAATCAATACCTTATTTCAGCAAAGTTTGATATTTTTGCGAATATTTTCGTGACTGTTTCTCTTATAGATTGATTGAATATTACATGCGTTATTTTGGTTCCTTAGTCCTTAGATGAGGAATTTGTCGCTAATGATGATAAAGCTAATTGAAGATAGTTGAAATTTACACAGTTTGTAGCTAAAGAGAGTCGAACCCCGGACCTATACTAGCCTTAGATTATTCTAGATTTCGCTTTATTGTATACTGTGAGTCACCTTTTGTCAGAAACTATTTGATTCGATAAAGTTGGAATTTGCATGAGGAATCTTTTAGAAGAGGATGAACATATTTTTTTAGAACCCATATTGTGCTATGTCCAGTGTTGTCGTGTTGGGATGGACACTTTCTTTTTATTTTGTGCGAGAGAATGAAAAGGTGTTGCGTTTTTGTAGGTTGAAGGAGCTAGTAATGAAGGTGGCAGGGGTGATAGTATATGGGATGTTTTTACACACACAGAAGGTGCGTGAGACCATTTCTAACACAACTTAAACTATCCGTGTCTAGTTGTTAGATCCTTGTACACTTGGCAGCATCGTCGATAGAGTTGTTTTTAACGGAATCTTGAATATTGTATCAGGAAAAATTAAAGATGGGAGTAATGGGGACATTGCAGTTGATCAATATCATCTCTACAAGGTTCTGAATTTTCTTTAGGATTTGGTATTATTGTTCTGGCGATAAAATGTTTTTTTATGATGCTAAGAAGTTATGTGTGTTCTTCTTGCACTAGTATCACAATTCAGTTATGCTTGTCATTCTTTTGGATAAGTAAGATGAAGCATGTTTGCCTTTTATAGGAAGATGTCGAACTTATGTCCAAGTTGGGATTTGGTGCTTACCGCTTTTCTGTATCATGGTCTCGAATTTTCCCTGGTATTTCATCTACTATCTTATCAAATTTAAATGTTGCTTATCGTTGTCTTATGAGAAGTGTGCAGTAAAAGAATCTCACTCTCTTTTGTTTCTTCATTTCTTTCAACTGCTGACACTCTTTATGGAAATAAATATGGTTCTCTTTTTATATAATTGCAGATGGTTTGGGAACGGAAGTCAATGAAGAAGGAATTACCTACTACAACAATCTCATTAATGCTCTGCTTGATAAAGGTCCTTGTCTGTAACTAGGTTGTCCTTCTATTTTAATAACTATACTGTAATTGAATATCGTTCGTTCTGCAGGTATGCAGCCATACTTAACATTATACCATTGGGATCTACCTAGCCATCTTCATGAGTCAATGGGAGGATGGTTATCCGACAAAATTGTGTAAGTCTGACAGTAAAATCGTATTTCCGGCATCTATTCTATGTATCTATCAACTAATCAGTGGATGCCACACTTTGGGAACCATCCAGAAAGTATTTCGCAATGTATGCTGAGACTTGTTTTGCGAGTTTTGGGGATAGAGTAAAGCATTGGATCACATTAAACGAACCTCTTCAAACAGCGGTAAATGGATATGATGACGGCGTATTTGCTCCAGGAAGAAGTGAAAATTCTTCTACTGAACCATATTTGGCTGCACATCATCAACTTCTGGCTCATGCAGCAGCTGTTTCCATATATAATAAAAAGTATAAGGTGGTGATCTCTTCAATAATATTTTCTGTTAAATGTTTATAGTTCTTTGTGTCTGTGGGCTCTTACGAAAACCAAAACAAAATAACATTCTCACATTTACAATAATAAATAGACCGATAGTAGGCGATTTATAGTACGATCATGACCTGAATTGGTGACTTATGTGTGCAAATGATAAAAAAGAATAATACGGAGTGTTTCCAGAAAGTAGTTGGAACCTCTGAAAGAATACGGTAAAAAGAACTTCAGCTCATTCAACTGACGTAGAATTAACATTCGTTGCTATATATGCCTTGGAGTACGATTATTCGTCATGTTTGTGATTTTTACAGCTTGTATCTCCTGTATTGTAGGCTCAGCAAGGGGGTGAAATAGGCATAGTAGCTGATTGTGAATGGGCTGAGGCTTTTTCGGATAAGATGGAGGATAAAACTGCTGCTGCAAGGCGTATCGATTTTCATTTTGGATGGTTTCTGGATCCAATATATTTTGGAGACTATCCTAAGACCATGCGTGAGGAACTTGGAGATCTCCTTCCAAAATTCTCAGATGAAGATAGAGAGTTGTTAAGGAACTCAGTAGACTTTCTGGGTGTAAATCACTATACAACAAGGTTGATTGCTCATGCAACAACAAGCCCAGACCCTGGGCAATTTAACCGCTCTCAACATTTGGAGAGAATTGGTATAACACTTCATTAAATGTTTATGTTTTTATAAATGCTTTATAAGCTCTGTTTTCTAACTTCCCGCTTATGGTCTTGTTTTTTCCTTTTTATAAGCTGAATATCCTGGGGGTGAGGCCATTGGTGAGAAGGTATTGATTATATCTAGCTAGTTCCCATTCAAAAACATGCATTCAGCTTTTGTTCAAAGCTAATTCGGTTCAAAATGTCTTCTATGCCAGGCTGCATCTGAATGGCTTTACATAGTTCCTTGGGGGCTCCGTAAGCTACTGAATTATGTTGCACAGAAATATCAGAACCCCAAAATATACATTACTGAGAATGGTATGGATATATTCAATGGTGAAGAATGGTTTTGGGATGTATGGAGATATTAATGTATTTATATGCTCAATTGTTGAAATGCAGTACTGACTCATACATTTTATGCAATTTATAGGAATGGATGATGAAGAAGATCCGAAAGCTCTTCTCCATGAGATGCTAGATGATAAAAAGAGAGTTAGGTACTACAAGGGGTACCTTGCTGCAGTATCCCAAGCAATCAAGTAAATATTTCCTTACCAATCCCTCTCATTTTATTATGGGGTTATGCAACCTTTCAGTAACTTAGAAAATAAACTATCGGTACATGGACAGGGATGGAGTAGATGTGAGGGGGTACTTCGCATGGTCTTTCTTGGACAACTTTGAATGGGCTCAAGGCTACACCAAGCGTTTTGGTATTGTTTACGTCGACTACAATAATGGACTCACCCGACACCCCAAATCATCTGCACTCTGGTTTTCTCGTTTTCTTAAAGGCGATGAAGGGAAGACTATTAAGGAAGACTGATTCACAATTTAAGAGTTGATGCTAGATCGCTCTTTCTTTCTAAGTTTTCAACTCTTTATAATAACAGGGATTTACAGGGAGTCGCCTGGCTTTGACAGCCTGTGTGTTAGTGCTCTCTGATTCTCAATGTTGGTTACTTGACCAAACTGCATAAGCTTCCTAGTCATCTTCTGTTGTTTGATGCCTTAATAAAATTGAAAACACAGTTATCTCAACTTTCTCTCCATTTTTTGTTGTTGTTGTTTTATGGGGAAGCATATTTTGGTCTTTGGGAAGATGCTTAAACAAAGTGTTATTTTTGAAAGCAGGTTTTGTCCAGCACCTGGGAAGAGACAAGAAGGATCATCAGAAAAGATTTTCTTCTTTCTGTCTCAGAATTTCAATTTAGACTTGTGCAAGGAGAAGAATCTTTATTTGCACCCAATTTCTGACTATTGAAGTCCCTTATGATCCTACACTCTGTTTACATCACAACTCCCAAAGTGCAATGCACATTTTGAAGTCCATCATAGGTGAAACAAATGTAGTAGTGGTTCATGGTTATTTAGGTAAGAGTCGACTTCTAAAAACGGTTCATCGTTTTTAGATCCAGGATTTGAATAAGGTCCTAGAATCGGATTGTCCTTCTTGATCCACCTCTAGGTGCTCCAATTACGGATAAGACTAAGATATGATGCAGATTATTTCAAAAGCAAATAATGAAATCAATCGGTTTGTTAATCTCTTTCAAATACTTAGCTCCATATTTCTCAAAGAAGGCAATGAAAAAGTAGAGGTTGGGTTTAAATATAATTTCCAAAAATATTATTATTACAGGACATTTTAGTCATTTTGAAAATGATTTTCCACTTTCTTCCTCTCTAAAACCTCAACGCACAACTGCTCATTCTTTTTAACTACCCCTTGATTCTCCATTTCTCAGTCTTTTTCACTCATCACATTTTATTCCATCAAATGGCAACAAATTTCATGGATGAAGAAATTCCTAGTGTAGTTTCACGTAAAGATTTCCCTCATGATTTTGTATTTGGTGTTGCAACTTCTGCTTATCAGGTAATCATCACAAATATTACAATCAACAAAAAAGAAAAAAAATGGAACTTTTTGAGTCTAACCAATTCTTTATTTCAGCTCAAACTTTGATGTTTTGTGATTGTCACTGATTACATGATTATTACTTGAGGAAACTGAACTTTGTTAGAGAAATTTGAGTTTACATCAAGAAATTATAAAGTATTTAGGAATCTGTTATATAGCCATGAACTTGTTTGATTTTATTGCTGAACGACTTTGTATTTTACTAGTTTTCCCTTTATTAGAGCTATATCAGTCTTGCCCATTCTTTATTTCGGCAAAAAAAACTGGTACAATTCTGTATGATTCACTGATTTAATGATTGTTACTTGCATTTTGATTCTTAGATGAGGAAATTTAACATTGTAATGAACATGTGGAAAATTAACTTTGTCAATGTCACTTTGAAAACACGCATTTGTGCGCTTGAGTACTCTGCGCACTTTGGGGGTATACCGGTGCTAGCAGTGGGATATACCTTTGGATCATCTTCATTCTTTTTTAAAACGGTCAGTAAGAAGTATGGGAATGTCAATTTTCGAAGTCAGCATAACAACTTTTGTTAAAGAATATTGGATTTCATCAAGTTTGATCAGTTAGCACGAGGAAATTATAATGCACCGAGTATTCATTTGGATGGGCTTAACATATTATTGGAGGACCCGAATTTTACATTGTAAGATTGAAGTGTTAGGATAGGCCCTAAAGAATGTTGTGTTTTTGTAGGTTGAAGGAGCCAATAATGAAGGTGGAAGGGGTGATAGTATTTGGGATGTTTTCACACACACGAAAGGTGTGTGAGACCATTTTGAGCACAACTGTGACTGTCTTGTTGTTAGATCCTTAGGCATATAGCAGCTATGTTTCAATGGTCATTTTGACAAACTCTTGAATGTGTATCAGGAAAAATCATAGATGGAAGTAATGGGGACACTGCAGTTGATCAATATCATCTTTACAAGGTATTAGATCTACTTATGAATTTGATTGCTGTCCGAAGGTGTTCAAATGTTATCTCTATGATGCTAGGAAGTTCTGTATTTGCTTGCTAAATGCCCTTTATGAAGAAAACTAAGAATTGATTTATTCATTGTTAGATCCAAATCTTGCGATTTCAGGTGGATGTTGTGAATTTTTTATTTTATGGTTTATTATATGCTGTTAAAAGATATATACTTGGAGTTATCTCCATTTCCCCTTCTAAAAGAAAGTGAATTCTTATAAATGAAGTTTCAATACACTGCAAAGTTTGTTTCTTTGTTGTTTTTTTTGGTTATGTTGACTGCGCCCGTAGAGCTCTGTTACAAGAACATGCTTAGTTGGTATTACTAGTCCATTGGGGATGTTACCAGTTCCTAAAACATACTTGTATGTTACGGCAAATCCTGATTAGACTGAAGATGGTGAGTAATTGTTTTTAAGAATTTTTATTCCTGGTGGCACATCTAATTTACATCATCATGGATTTCATTTATCAAACAGGAAGATGTCGAACTAATGTCCAAGTTGGGATTTGGTGCTTACCGCTTTTCTGTGTCGTGGTCTCGTATCTTCCCTGGTATTTGATCTGTTATCCTATCAAATATAAATGTTGATGTTTTATGAGAAGTGTGCAGTAGAAGAGTCTCCCTCTTATTCGATTCTTCATTCATTTCAACGTTGAAACCATTTGTGGAACTAAATCTGGGTCTCTTTTTGTAAGTGCAGATGGTTTGGGAACGAAAGTCAATGAGGAAGGAATTACCTACTACAACAACCTCATTAATGCTCTGCTTGATAAAGGTCATTATTTATACCTAGGTTGTCCCTTCTATTTATGATTACACTGCTTAGTTGAATATCATTTGTTCGGCAGGTATGCTGCCGTACTTAACGTTATATCATTGGGATCTACCTAATCATCTTCAAGAGTCAGTTGGAGGATGGTTATCAGAAAAAATTGTGTAAGTTTGATGATAACATCGTATTGCCGGTTCGCAAATGCATTTCTGTGTATCGTAAAACTAATGAGTGGATGTCACACTTTCTTTGGGAATATCCAGAAACTATTTCGCAATATATGCTGAGACCTGCTTTGCGAGTTTTGGGGATCGAGTGAAACATTGGATCACATTAAATGAACCTCTACAAACTTCGGTAAATGGATACGGTACTGGGATATTTGCTCCTGGAAGAAGTGAAAATTCTTCTACTGAACCATATTTGGCTGGACACAATCAACTTCTGGCTCATGCTGCAGCTGTTTCCATATACAAGCAAAAATTTAAGGTGTTTTCTTCGATATGTGCTTTTGTACATTCTGTTTAATGTCTGAAATCCCTTTATTTGTGTGGGCTCTTATGAAAATTCAAAAACGAAAAACATGCTACCATTTGCAACAATTAGATACCAAAGAGACGTTACTCTTCCTCTTCAACTCCACTTGTTATAGTATACATTATAGAGGATTTATAGTATGATCATGGTGTGATTGTGCATAATGAAAAATAAAAAATACAGGGTTTTTTTTTGTAAGTAATTAGAGCCTCTGTGATGCAGAAAAATATGACGCGTGATTAGTATTTCTGACATGAATGCCTTGAGAGTATTAAATTATTGTCTCATTATACTACTACAGTCGCCATTCGTCATGTTCATAATTATATTTTCTGTATTGTAGGCTCAGCAAGGTGGCGAAATAGGCATAGTAGTTGATTGTGAATGGGCAGAGGCTTTTTCGGATAAGAATGAGGATAAAATTGCTGCAGCAACGCGTATTGATTTTCAGCTCGGATGGTATTTGGATCCAATATATTTCGGGGACTATCCTGAAGCCATGCGAGAGAGACTTGGAGATCTGCTTCCAAAGTTCTCAGATGAAGATAGAGAGTTGTTAAGAAACTCAGTGGACTTCTTGGGTATAAATCACTATACAACAAGGTTAATCGCCCATGTATCAACAAGCCCTGAATCTGGGCATTTTTACGATGCTCAACAAATGGAAAGAATTGGTAAAATACTTTATTAAATGTTTTTTTTTCACTAATGCTTAATAAACTCCCGCTTTCTAACTTCCTTCTTATGATCAGTTGAATATCCAGGGGGTGAGCTTATTGGTGAGAAGGTATTGATAATTTAGTTAGTTCTCTCTCTCACACATGCATTCAGCTTTTCTTTGAATTTAATTTGGTGAAAATTTCCTCTGTGCCAGGCTGCATCAGAATGGCTTTACATAGTTCCTTGGGGGATCCGTAGTCTACTCAATTACGTTGCACAGAAGTATTACAACCCCAAGATATACGTTACTGAGAACGGTATGGACAGATAACTCGTTATTACCTTTAAGGATTCATGTATTTATAATTTTATATGCTCATGTGTCGTTATCCAGTATTAACCCCACATTGTGCAATTCATAGGAATGGATGATGAAGAAGATTCAAAAGCTCTTCTCCATGAGATGCTTGATGATACAAAGAGAGTTGGCTACTTCAAGGGGTACCTTGCTGCAGTAGCCCAAGCAATCAAGTAACTCCTTATCATTCCCTCTCATTCCGTTATGCATTTATCAACTTCTTTTTAGACTGATTCCGACTTAATATCTAAGATATGCACCATTTACTCCGAATTACATTGGGCAACTGCCTAGGAAGCTATGCTGAGTTATCTAAATCATTGGATCGATTACATCATATTTGTACTTGTCAGTAAGAAGACTTTGTATTCTTAACATGCTGAGTGAAAACCAAGTAGATATATACTAAAGGAGAGCAGAAAAGAAACTATGTAATAACTCATTACATGGACAGGGATGGAGTGGACGTGAGGGGATACTTTGCATGGTCTTTTGTGGACAACTTTGAATGGGCTCAAGGCTACACCAAGCGTTTCGGATTGGTTTATGTCGATTACAAGAACAGACTCCGTCGGCACCCAAAATCTTCTGCAATTTGGTTTTCCCGTTTTCTTAAAGGCGATGCAGGAAAAACTATCAAGGAAGACTGATTTTTCTATATTGGAGCTAACCCATTTCTGCAAAGATTTATTTACATGGGTTTTAGAAGTGTTTATGCCTAATCCTGGTTTGGTTATGGGATTCTAAAGGTAGCATGAATAGCAAAGTCATCACTTGTTAGTATTAAGATTTGTTGTAGATGCACGAGTCTTTTCCCTAAAATCCTGGTATTCAAAATTCAGATGATTGTGTTATTATTATGTGAAAACTACAGGGAGACCCATTCTCCCAGATTTTTCCACTGTCAAACCCACGGACAGAAAAGTTCAGGCGCGCACCCATTTTCCCGTCAAAAATTCGTAGCAGACCCATAATTTATGAAATTCTGCTTCTCAATTTTTAAAAGGCCAAACTACCCTTTTCTTCGAGCGACGAACAGAGAGAAGCGAGAAGAAAACAATGGTGAACTTCGATTCTTCGTTTTTAACATTTGGATTTTTCCCCTTGTCACATCTTTTCCCAAATCCTTTTCTGAATAATCTTCTCAATAAAACTAGGGTTTCTGTTTCAAAATCTGCGGTTTAAATCTGGGGATTTTGGGTTTCTGTTGTCTTTGATTATTCGAGAAGTAAAAAGAAATTAAAATTGAAGTTGAAAAGGGTAAGAAGTGTGTTGCAGTATTTCGATATCAACTGAATTGGAAATTTTCATACCTTATTTGTCTCCATGTTTTTGATCTCAATCCGAAATTCATGATTAGATTTGAATTAAAGATGTTATGCATAATGTCTTATGCATAACATCAGTTTTGTTTAGATGCATAAAACATTATGCATTATTTTGTTTTAGCTGCATAATGTCTTATGCATTACTTTTTCACTTTTCTGGTTATGCATCAGTTTTGTTTAGATGCATAAGACATTATGCATTATTTTGTTTTAGCTGCATAATGTCTTATGCATTACTTATTCACTTTTCTGGTTATGCATCAGTTTTTTTTAGATGCATAATACATTATGCATTATTTTTGTTTTAGCTGCATAATGTCTTATGCATTACTTTTTTTCACTTTTCTGGTTATGCATCAGTTTTTTTTAGATGCATAAGACATTATGCATTATTTTGTTTTAGCTGCATAATGTCTTATGCATTACTTTTCTCACTTTTCTGGTTATGAATCAGTTTTTTTTTAGATGCATAAGACATTATGCATTATTTTGTTTTAGCTGCATATTGTCTTATACATTACTTTTTTCACTTTTCTGATTTATGGATTTTTATGCACGTGCATAATGTCTTCTGCATCATTTTGTTTAGTGCATAAGACATTATGCCATTATTATTTCTGCATAAAACATTATGCATTATTTTTGTTTTACCTGCATAATATCTTATGCATTACTTTTTTCATTTTTCTGGTTATGCATCAGTTTTGTTTAGATGCATAAGACATTATGCATTATTTCGTTTTAGCTGCATAATGTCTTATGCATTACTTTTTTTCACTTTTCTGGTTATGTATCAGTTTTTTTTAGATGCATAAGACATTATGCATTATTTTGTTTTAGCTGCATAATGTCTTATGCATTACTTTTCTCACTTTTTCTGGTTATGCATCAGTTTTTTTAGATGCATAAGACATTATGCATTATTTTGTTTTAGCTGCATATTGTCTTATGCATTACTTTTTTCACTTTTCTGATTTATGGATTTTTATGCACGTGCATAATATCTTCTGCATCATTTTGTTTAGTGCATAAGACAATATAAGGGAAAATTTAGCTGCATAACTTTTTTTCTGTTTCTTCTACTTGATTTTTTCTTCTTCGTCTGTTCATCCATTTTTGTTGAAATGTATTCTAGGGTTTAGTCAAAAATGATTTACTTCTTTGAATCATCGATTTTAAATGATTTATTTCTTTAAATGATGGAGAAAAAATCTTTGCAGATCCGTTACAGAGATTAATGGAGGAATAGGGAAAGAAACCGGCGGAAAAGAAAAAAAATTATGCCCAAAAACGATGAAGGGTAATAGAGTCTTGCAGTACGTTTTAAATATTTTTAAATAATTATGGGTGCGACTGTATCAGAAATTAATTGTGGGCCTGGCGGTAAGATTTTTTTTTTTTTGGGCCTGCGCCTAAGTTCCCCTGTTATTATTTGGTATGAAGATCCGGATACAAACGAACTGGGCCTGGGTAATGAAACACATAGCGAGAAGAAGTTAGTAGTGTTGTAGTTCAAATTGTTGAAAAAGTAGGTGTCACCAAGATTTCACGATTTCTTACAATTTTGACAAAATTGATGAAAAAACTGAGAGATTATATGTATAGCCAACTTAACCGGAAGAATATCAGGGTTCACTACCGATGATGGAAACCTCGGGAATGTGAGCTACCTTACAGTTTGGGCATGGATTTGTGTTGCACTTTATTGACCGTTTTACACTCACCTAGAGAGACTGCGGCCATTTATCCCAAATAACCTTTTTAAGAAGATGAGTGATTTTGGCTGAGAATATCATAGCTAGATCACTAAATGCCAAATTATCGATCAATGTTGAGATCCTTTAGAAATGAATTTGATCAAAAGAATCCCCGTTCTGTGAGTCGTTTTTATTTAAAATTAGAGTAATGCGCCAAGTACAAACCCCATTTCCACTAAATAACAACACGAAATACAAAAATGAAAAAATTTGTTGCATATGAACAGTGGCACTAAATTAGATTTTTTTTTTTTTTTTTTTTTTTTTATTTTT
>NC_039358.1:228947624-228952293 GCF_003573695.1 Papaver somniferum
TTTTTCAATCTTATAAGCATTGTATGAGAGCTCTGATAGAAAAAAACAATGATTTTTACTAACGAATACTAAGGGAGAACGTGAATATTTTTACTAACGAATGCCTCTTCTGATTACCGTACATGGAGTTATAGAACAACAACAGTACTCACGGAAAAATGAAAAATGCCAACAAGCAAGCGTCACATATGGCTTGACTCAAGTCTTTTTGGGTCAGGATAGCTCTCTCCTCCCCGTGAATCGGGTTCAATGGTTTTTCAACTCAGTTAATTTTTTCTTATGCATTGCTTCTCTTTTGCTTAGATTATTAAATCATATGCTGTTTAATGTCTTAGATTTGATTCCTTTGTCAATCAATCTCTAAATCTATGTTAATTATTCTCTAAGTGTTACTTTTTCTTGAATTCTTTTCTTTTCCTACTCCATTTGTTTTAAATTAATTCATGAGTAACTAATCTCTCCTTGTTTTCTCCAGGATTTGTTTACAATATGTGTTTGCTCTAATGGCGTTTGACTTTTTTCTAGTTGTGTCATATGCGTTTGCAGAGTTTGCTGAAAATCGTTTGAAGACTTGTGCTGCTTTCAAAGGTAGATGGTGATTTGATACTGCTACTGACTCAGTGGATCGGCCATTAAAGTTTTCCCGCCTATCACTCATTTCAAAATTCAAAAACCCAAGAATTAGTCTCTTCCGGAATTACAGCCTATTTGTTATTTTAGGATGGTTGTTTGCCAGCTACACTTACCAAACTAATATTGATTCCGTATCGGATAATATTACCAGCATTAGCCATATTTTAGGTAACAATATACCGAAACCTATTCCTTTTATACAAAACCCTAATTCTTTTGGTTTCATTCATAGCTATCAAGCCTTCAGTCATCTTGGAAAACCTAAACACCTCTTTGTAATCACAATGGAAGGAGATTGCGATATGCAGATTGGTAACTTGGTCAACATGTTATTTGCAAACATATTATTGAAGGAGGAATGGTCTATGAAATGATTGAGAAGTTCATTCGTTTCACATGGCCTTTCATCACATATGAAGAACTCAAGATTGTTGAGATTGAACCTAATCTCTTTATTTTCAAGTTCATTAAATGGGATTATTTTAACAGAGTATAGAAGAGCGTCCTTGGAGTATCAACAAAAAGGTCTTGGTTGTTCATGATTTCATCCCAGAAATGGTTTACACAGAAGCGCAGTGGGGGTTTCAACAATTTTGGATTCAATTGAAGTACCTTTTACCTGAACATATGAATGTTTATGCTGTCAGAAAAATGGGAGAATTAATGGATCAAGTGGTTGCAATTGAGCCAAAAGATGTTGTATCAAATGGAAGTAGTCCAATGAAGGTTTGTGTTAACATTGACCTTGCCAATCCTTTGAGAAGAGGTATCAAGACAATTACTAATGTTGGTATCTCCAAGTGGATTAAGTTTTATTATGAGAGGAAACCTAGCGGTATCTGGACTACCTGTTACGTCATCAAACACTGCAAAGTAGCTTGTAAAGATGCCGCAAATTTTCTTACAAAGGCTCACTGATGAGTGCTAAAAAGTGCATATTTCTATATATTTTTCTTGGCATTTAACTCATCTTTTGTGCATTAATTCTACATTTTATCCCATATTCTGTGTTTTCGTTGTTTTCAAGAATAAATACTTTTCTTAATTAATTTTACATTTTTAGGTACTAAATAAAACCTGGTTAACTCACGGAGCGAAAAGAGCAAAGGAACGGCAAAGACTCTCGCTAGGAGGAAGCGAAGAATGATGTTTGCAAGAGCCGGATCAACGAGAAGTGGGCTTGAAGAGGAAGAATTGTTCTTAAAGAAGATATGGGCTTGGCATACCAAGGCCCAAAACCCTTACCCAAATCCATTTCCATTATCCATACCCATTTCCATGAGAGCCGTCAGATTGGATCCATCTTGTCATCCAACGGTCGCCTCATCATTGTGCATCAAAATCCGAAGCTCCTGTCAAACACCATAGTACCTAACTCCATCTGAAGCCGTCAATTTTGTTGTATCTCATAATCCAACGGTCACTACATACCTCTCCATCGTAGCCGTTCGATTCAATCTATATGGGATCATCCAACGCTCTTTACTCGATGTTCATCAAAGTTCGCTATCCCGCTTCACACCCTAGCAACCGAACACCTACACCCCAAACAAACAGACCCTAATCCCATTTCCATCGAGTTTTTCCCCTCTCTTCTTCCCAAATTCTCTGCAACTCTGCCATCTCCATCACCACCATCTCTTCCATCTCCACATCGAACACCACCACTACCACCTTCCCCCGACAAACTCAGTATTCCATCACCACCCTTGTCTCTTCCTTTCTCGTCTGTAGCATCGAGTCCTGATGCTACAAACTCGACAGTGAGAGAAGCTAGGGTTCACAGAAGTCTAGGGATGGGCCAACAGCGCAACAAGAGCTAGAGGAGGAGCAGTAGAACATCAACAGGGCATGGGTCGAGCAAAATTCACACATGGGTATGTCGAATTTGATTTTTCCCCAAAAGTTAGGGTTTGCAAATTTAGGGTTTTGTGAAATTAGGGATTTTGTGTAAGCTATAAAAGGGAAGCTGTAGAGAATGCAAAACTTGTTCTTGGGTCATCCGAGAAACCCCCTAATTGGGTTAATTTAATTCTCAATGTCAATTTGATTTCACTGTTAATTTTTAGGGTTCTTCATTTGCAATTTTCATTCACTGTTTAGTTGTTTAAATGCAATGTTATTTCACATGATCATGTTTAGTTCCATTTTAATGTTAATTATGTTCTGAGTTCACTGCTGAGGCTCAGATGAAGCTTTAGTGCACTGTCTGATAGTGGAATGCTAGGTTAGAGCCTTAGTGCAGTGTTTTGATTGAGCAATGGGAAGAGATTGATGCTCATAGTGCCTGTGATTGATTGTTCTGTCAAAAGACAGTCAATGCTAGGGGCAAACTAGTGAGCAAATTAGTTTTCCACCCATTCTAGATGTATGCATAGGATTTTCAACTCAACCTAGGATCACATTGTTTGGCTAGGACACAAAGGTGGATTCTAAGCCCTTAGCTTAACCACAATCCCTTTTACAGTCACTTAAATTCAGTTCTGTTATTCTTATTGCTCAGTTGAGTTTTCCTTGCTGCTTTCTTTAGCTTTTGTGCAATCTACAGCTTGCTGTGCACTGAAATCAGTGCACAAACTCCCCCCTTGCCCTTGGCTTAGGCCTTGGTTCCATTGTTCTTTGTTTAGTTTCATTTTTCTGTCACCTTCTCATAATACTTTTGTGCTGTTTGCTTTTGCCATTGTAAATATCCATGTTTTACCTTGGCCTAGTGCTCTGCTGCCTTGTTCTCCCCCAGCTGCACTAGGTCTTTTTGGCTTTTCTGCCCTTTTCCTTCATTGGCCTAGTGATCTGCTGCCTTGTTCTCCCCCAGCTGCTACTACTTGCTGTTGCTGCTGCTGCTGCTGTGCACTGCCACTGCTGCTGCTGAAGCCACCACTGCTGCTGCTTCAGGTCCAGTTCAATTCTGGGCTACAAGTTCAGTCATTAAAAAAGCCCACTGTATCTGTTTAGAAACCTAAGGCCCAACTCAGTTCAGTTCATTTCAAAGACTACTGAGGCCCAGATGCATTACAAAGCCCAGTTCAGTCTTGGGTTAATCTAGAAGCCCATTGACACTCAAAGCCCAGTGCACTTCAAAGGCCAAGCCTAGTGCACTTCAAGACCAACTGAGCCCAAGCTCAGTTCACTTCATTGTCAAACAAACCTATAATCCAAAGGTACCCTAAGCCCAAAGCCCAAAAGGATTCATAGTTAACCAACAACAACTTAGGAGCCCAAAATAGCTAGAAAACTCCAAAACACCCCCAATCTCTGTGGATCGACCCGTACTTGCACGAGCTACAACTGACGACCGTGCACTTGCGGTATTACTGTAGGCCCGTTTCATTTCGCTTCAATTTTATACGCTTTCCCGGGCCCACCAAGTTTTTGGCGCCGCTGCCGGGGATTGGTGCTGTGTTTTTCTTGTAGTTTTATTAGCTATTTTTGCATTTCACTGCATAGCATTTGCATCTGCATCTGCTTCACTTCATTTGTTGTTGGGCCTGCTGTTCTGAACCTGTTTTCCTCTGCTGGGACGCCACCAAGGAAAAGAACCAAAGCCCAACTGGGTTTTTGCAACAATATCAGAGCAGCTGGGATGTGCTAAAAAGGTAAACCCAATCAGAGAACCCGAATTGTGGGCTTCCAATTTTTAATTGTGGGCTTGTAATATTAAAGCCAATTTTTGGACTTTTTATTTTCTGTTGGGTTTGTAATTAATTTTTGTGGGCTTGTTTGTTTAATTTGTGGGCCTGTATTTAATTTTTGTGAGCTTGTTTAATTTGGACTTATATTTTGTATTCTGGGTTTTTAAACCCAGCTGAGCTTGTAACCGATCACGCTAGGTTAACTCGTTAGTGGGCCGAGTACCCAATTTCTAGGCCGAGATTTTGGACTCAGTTTCACCAAACGTTTTCAAACCAGCTGAGCCAAAGCAAACACAAAACCAACAGTGGGCTTGGTCCCATTCAAAAACCAAATTTTATTTTCTGTTAAAAAAAAAAAAAAAAAAATTTTGCTCCTAATTTCAAAAACCAAAACTTTTCTCCTATTC
>NC_039358.1:228952471-228954664 GCF_003573695.1 Papaver somniferum
ACAACCAAATTTTTTCTTCTTTATCCCATTAAAACCAAACTTGCTCCCAAATTTTAAAAAAAAAAAAAAAACCAAAAAAATGTCTCCCACCAAAACCAAATTTTTCCCAAAAATCCAAACCCTTTAAAAAACCAAATTTTGAGCTTTGTAAACTCTTTACTTAGACTTTGAGCCCAATCATGAATAGATCTTTTTCTACAGTTGGGGAGTACAACAAATCCCTTAGAGAACTTGCATATGGACAAACTTCACGTTATGAACCTTCCACGGACCATGATGTCAATAGTCATAGGAATTATTATGGACATTTTCAAAGTCCCGAGCCGCAATACATGAACCCTAATGACTATTCATACATGCATCATTCATCGCAACGTGAAAATGAACATTTTGCTAGTGCCTCACTCACACAATCATCACTGATCGATCAATTAAAAGCTTGAATCACAGCTTTAGAAATGCAATCACATGAGGAATCTGTCACATCTAATTTTCTTAGGCAACCTGAAATCTATGCATGTCCCGCATGTGGTAGTTTAGACCACCCTGTTGAGAATTGTCATATTTTGCATAATTTTAGGCAATCTAGAGAAAATCCAAGGTATGAAATGCCCATAAATTGTGAGAATGGTAGTCATTGGGACCATAATCAATCCTTTGAGGGTTGCGATCAATCTTTTATAAACCCAAATGACCATGCACACATGCACCCATCACCACAATTCGAACATGAAGAATTTTGTTCCCCTATGAAGTACGAATCTATCATGGAAAATCTCAGACTCATTGATCAAAATAATGCTAGATTGGAATTACGAATGCAGGCATGTTTAGATCGGATGTTGCTTATTAAACAAAATGAAAAAATTCATGATGAAATGTGTGTTGTTCCTAATGAAGTGTCTAGTCCCATTCATGTAAATGATGTTGAATATGAACCTAATTTAGAGGAACATGAATCGACTAATGACACCACCACTGTTAATGAGGACCAATATGCATGCTACCATGATGATGATTATGATGATTATGATGATATGTTAGAAGAACATGAAAATATTGTGGAACCTGTTGGTTCAAAAACATATGGCTTCTCGCCCTCGACCTTCATGCATGTTGTTCTTTCTAATACTCATTGTAATTCATATGATTTTGATATTGACATGGGATTCGTACAATTATTCTATGAAGATGAGCATGACATAGGAATAGTTGAATCTTCTGTAGACACTAATATGCATGAAAATATATTTGATGTGTCTGATTCTCTACCTAGGTCACATTGTGATATTTCTCCTGATTTACCGATGCATGAGAATGAATCTGTTGATGATGTTGATGACTCTGATTGTGATCTTGCCAATTTGTTTGATGATTGTGAGCATGTTGTAACCCTTGTAGAAGACTTAGGAGATGTTGATGTGATTAATAATGATGTGCCTATCGTCCTACATAAGTCACAATCTGATGGCCGTCCACCCAACCTAGATTTGGCTTGTACCCATATTGTCAAACCGACTTTTCTGAGAGTCCCTAATCTAGGTTTGGAACTGTGTGCTTCCCAAGTCCTCTTGGACTATTTTGCTTCTAAGTATAATACATTTGAGGAACCACAGTTGGAATTAGCATGTTTGCCCGTCCCTAGCACAGTTCATTTCGAGCTAGACCTTGTGCATGATGAACCCCCAAAACTGCGAGATTTTGTTTCCAAAATTTTATCCGTTGAAAAATCCAGGTTTGGGGGTAGCTCATTTTGTTTCACAGTTTCACTTGCGTTTCTTTCCTGTTATATTTGTGTGAAGCTGTTGAAACCTCTACACTTTGTCTTTTGGGTTGATCCTCAACTCTTTAGATTGTTAGTGTATGGTGAATTTTTGTATATAATCCAGTAGATAAAATTTCTTAAAAACCTTTTTGTTCCTTTTGTATATATTTTTCTAATCCAATATGATCTCGGCTGACATATGTTGGATTCTTACCTTGAATAACGGAGTTCTAATATTGCTTTCGCCGAAATCGGGTATTCTCTTTCCTTTTTCTCTACTCAACATGATCCTCTTCATATGTTGTATTATAATTTTGTTCATATTTTGAAACATTGAGGACAATGTTTAGTTTAGGTTTGGGGGTGAAAAGTAGATACTTTGATATATGCCATAATTGAAAACAAGAACTCCTTCTTTTTGAAAAAAA
>NC_039358.1:228955944-228996949 GCF_003573695.1 Papaver somniferum
CGCCTCATCATTGTGCATCAAAATCCGAAGCTCCTGTCAAACACCATAGTACCTAACTCCATCTGAAGCCGTCAATTTTGTTGTATCTCATAATCCAACGGTCACTACATACCTCTCCATCGTAGCCGTTCGATTCAATCTATATGGGATCATCCAACGCTCTTTACTCGATGTTCATCAAAGTTCGCTATCCCCGCTTCACACCCTAGCAACCGAACACCTACACCCCAAACAAACAGACCCTAATCCCATTTCCATCGAGTTTTTCCCCTCTCTTCTTCCCAAATTCTCTGCAACTCTGCCATCTCCATCACCACCATCTCTTCCATCTCCACCTCGAACACCACCACTACCACCTTCCCCCGACAAACTCAGTATTCCATCACCACCCTTGTCTCTTCCTTTCTCGTCTGTAGCATCGAGTCCTGATGCTACAAACTCGACAGTGAGAGAAGCTAGGGTTCACAGAAGTCTAGGGATGGGCCAACAGCGCAACAAGAGCTAGAGGAGGAGCAGTAGAACATCAACAGGGCATGGGTCGAGCAAAATTCACACATGGGTATGTCGAATTTGATTTTTCCCCAAAAGTTAGGGTTTGCAAATTTAGGGTTTTGTGAAATTAGGGATTTTGTGTAAGCTATAAAAGGGAAGTTGTAGAGAATGCAAAACTTGTTCTTGGGTCATCCGAGAAACCCCCTAATTGGGTTAATTTAATTCTCAATGTCAATTTGATTTCACTGTTAATTTTTAGGGTTCTTCATTTGCAATTTTCATTCACTGTTTAGTTGTTTAAATGCAATGTTATTTCACATGATCATGTTTAGTTCCATTTTAATGTTAATTATGTTCTGAGTTCACTGCTGAGGCTCAGATGAAGCTTTAGTGCACTGTCTGATAGTGGAATGCTAGGTTAGAGCCTTAGTGCAGTGTTTTGATTGAGCAATGGGAAGAGATTGATGCTCATAGTGCCTGTGATTGATTGTTCTGTCAAAAGACAGTCAATGCTAGGGGAAAACTAGTGAGCAAATTAGTTTTCCTCCCATTCTAGATGTATGCATAGGATTTTCAACTCAACCTAGGATCACATTGTTTGGCTAGGACACAAAGGTGTATTCTAAGCCCTTAGCTTAACCACAATCCCTTTTACAGTCACTTAAATTCAGTTCTGTTATTCTTATTGCTCAGTTGAGTTTTCCTTGCTGCTTTGTTTAGCTTTTGTGCAATCTACAGCTTGCTGTGCACTGAAATCAGTGCACAAACTCCCCCCTGCCCTTGGCTTAGGCCTTGGTTCCATTGTTATTTGTTTAGTTTCATTGTTCTGTCACCTTCTCATAATACTTTTGTGCTGTTTGCTTTTGCCATTGTAAATATCCATGTTTTACCTTGGCCTAGTGCTCTGCTGCCTTGTTCTCCCCCAGCTGCACTAGGTCTTTTTGGCTTTTCTGCCCTTTTCCTTCATTGGCCTAGTGCTCTGCTGCCTTGTTCTCCCCCAGCTGCTACTACTTGCTGTTGCTGCTGCTGCTACTGTGCACTGCCACTGCTGCTGCTGAAGCCACCACTGCTGCTGCTTCAGGTCCAGTTCAATTCTGGGCTACAAGTTCAGTCATTAAAAAAGCCCACTGTATCTGTTTAGAAACCTAAGGCCCAACTCAGTTCAGTTCATTTCAAAGACTACTGAGGCCCAGATGCATTACAAAGCCCAGTTCAGTCTTGGGTTAATCTAGAAGCCCATTGACACTCAAAGCCCAGTGCACTTCAAAGGCCAAGCCTAGTGCACTTCAAGACCAACTGAGCCCAATCTCAGTTCACTTCATTGTCAAACAAACCTATAATCCAAAGGTACCCTAAGCCCAAAGCCCAAAAGGATTCATAGTTAACCAACAACAACTTAGGAGCCCAAAATAGCTAGAAAACTCCAAAACACCCCCAATCTCTGTGGATCGACCCGTACTTGCACGAGCTACAACTGACGACCGTGCACTTGCGGTATTACTGTAGGCCCGTTTCATTTCGCTTCAATTTTATACGCTTTCCCGGGCCCACCACTCACGAAAAGCCATACTTTTTTGGCAAGGTTTCCAGCCTTAGAAAGAACATCTCAACTCTGTCTACATCAGCTGCTCCTGCTTCCAAGAAGAATCAGAAGAATTTTAAGAAGACCACAATTTTTGTTCCTCCAAACGTTGGTGTCCCAATAAACATGGATTTTCTTCTCAAGGATGGTTCTGATGAAGCTGATGATACTTCTAGGTTAGGCAAGAGAATTAGTACCTCTAGTGATCTTGGTATTAATCAACTTGAATCTGAAGCCACCTCGTCCTCTACCACTGATGATAGCAGCACAATCACCAAGAAAACTCTCAAGGTCACAACAAGAGACTCACATGATAACACAACTCTGGAGAAACAGGTAAACTTTTCACCTAGTAATTAATACTTAATACTCTTTAGCATTTATTTCCTTTTCCTTTGGTTTACATTTATTGTAGTCGAGTTAATTGTTTTCTTCCTGCACAAGTTTCTTACTCTTATTAATCTTAAACAAGTTTTTCAAAAAACCCTACTTTCACAACGACTTTCCTGGCTGTCTTCTTTTACTGGCTTTTTGGTTATAGTTTTTACTATATATTTTGACCTGATTCACAACATGAAGGTTATTTTCTGGAATGTCCAGGGTTTCAAGCAAAGAAATACTAGAAATCATTTAAGTGATCTTATAAGAACACAGAACCCTGATATTATTTTCCTATGTGAAACCAAAATTATTTATGCTAAATGAAAACCACTTCTAAATGAATTACAATACTCAAATCATTCTTATATAGAACCTGAAGGTTTATCTGGTGGTCTAGCTTTACTTTGGAAAAATGGCTTTACTTGTGACATTGTAGACTCCACCATGAATATTTTCAATGTGGTTGTTCAATCTAATATGAGCAAACCTGAGTTTCTTCTCACTTGTATGTATGGGTACATAACCATGTTAAAAAAAAGAGTCAATGGGAATTCATCCATCAAATAAGTACAGTTAACACTGCACCCTGGATTCTTTTAGGTGATCTAAACTTTCATATTCTAGATGATAATACGTAGTGGTGCATCCTCTTCTATGGATGGATGGGTTAATGGCATTATGCAAGATTATGTCCTAGAAGACATTGGCTTTGTAGGAAAAGAATACACTTGGACTAGTAACAATTTAGGCACATGCACTAGAAGAACTAGAATAGACATGGCCCTTGGAAATAGTGATTGGAATCTAAATTTCCCAAACTCTAAGTTTTTTCACCTTACTCAAGTAGGTAGTGATCATTGCCCTGTCATGTTAGTTTCTGATTCTAATACTGCTACTTGTTGGAAGCCTTTCAAGTTTTTCTTCACTTGGCTGAATGATAATTCTTGTGCTGATTTATTCTGAAAAGTGGGGGTACAACAACCACACCCAATATTTAGCTTAGCAATCTGTATGGACAAACTCCAATATACTTTCTAGAGAATCAACTAAACCGTCAGACTCAATCTAGATAAAAAGTATATCAAAGAGTTTATATCTCAATCTCTCGATTTGATATATACTCAAGCAAATAGAAACCTGCGAGTCTTTATCAAATACTAGAGAGATAACTTGGATGGTACCAAAGACCAATATCCAAGTGTCAATCAATTTAAATCAACAACCAAAAGGTCGGATATTCTAATTGATTGAACAATGCACAACCTGTGATATTTCAATTATATAACAAAATATAATGCGGAAAAGAAATAACACAGACACCATAATTTTTTTAACGAGCAAACCGCAAATGCAGAAAAACCTCGGGACCTAGTCCAGATTGAACACACACTGTATTAAGCCGCTTGAAAAACCGGGGGTCTAAAAATAACACCCAATATTTCGCTTAGCAATCTGTGTGGACTAACTCCGAAATACTTTGCTAGAGAATCAACTAGACAGTCAGACTCAATCTAGATTAAAGTATCTCAAGGAGTTAACATCTCTCTCTTGATTTGTTTTTACTCAAAAAAAAAACATTAGCGAGTCTTTATCAAATACAAGGAATAACTTGGACGATACCAAAGACCAATATCCAAGGATCAATCAATATCAATCAACAACCAAAGGTTGGATTTCCAATTGATGATCTTAACGCACAACCTGTATTATTTCAATTATATAAAATATAATGCGGAAAAGAAATAACACAGACACCAGAAGTTTTGTTAATGAGGAAACCGAAAATGCAGAAAAACCCCGGGACCTAGTCCAGATTGAATACACACTGTATTAAGCCGCTACAGACACTAGCCTACTACAAACTAACTTTGGACTGGACTATAGTTTAACCCCAATCAATCCTCCACTAATTCAAGGTACAGTTGTACTCCTACGCCTCTGATCCCAGCAAGATACCGCGCACTTGATTCCATTAGCTGATCTCACCCACAACCAAGAGTTGCTGAAACCCAAAATCGCAGACTTGATAAAAAAACAAATTTGTCTCACACAGAAAAGTCTATCAAAGGATAAATCTGTCTCCCACAGAAAAACCCTAGGTTTTTGTTCCGTCTTAAGATATAAAATCAAGGTGAACAGGAACCAATTAATAATCCGGTCTTATATTCCCAAAGAACAGCCTAGATTAATCAATTACCTCTCAACAATCCTTCTTGACTATACAAGCGGTTTGTCCAGGAATCACAAACAGTGATACGAAGATGTTTGTAACTTCTTTATCTTGCCTATCGGAGAACTCTCACGATCTCAAGCCAATCAATAGATTGTACTCGTACGATAGAAGATGCAAGATCAGATCACACAACTACGATAAAAGTAGTATCGGTATGGCTTCACAATCCCAATGAAGTCTTTAAGTCGTTAACCTGGTTTTAGAGAAGAAAACCAAATGTTAAAGGAGAATCGACTCTAGCGAGCGCACTAGTATCACACAGACGTGTGGGGATTAGTTTTTCACAGTGCTAGATGTCTCCTTTATACAGCCTTCAAATCAAGTTTTTGCCTTAGTTACAAAGCAATTTGTATTCACCGTTAGATGAAAACTTGATTTAGATTCAAGATAATATTTCTCAACCGTTAGATCGAAAACTTAGCTTGTCACACACACTTGGGTAGACGTTTACTGGGTTTGTGAAAACCGTGCCTAAACGTGTACGTGTATGTTGGTTCAACATAGTAACCCAAAAGGTTAACCATATGAGTATTTCATATTAACCTAGTTCTTCTTCACCATAACTAGTTCAATTGAATCAAATGAACTAGTTAGTGAGTTGTTCAATTGCTATGAGATCTTATGTAACTACACAAGACACAATTGAAACAAAGATGATTCGATTCAATTGAATCGGCTCATGAACATTATAGCCACGGTTTGCATAAAGCATTCCTTAGTAATTTAAGTTTCATGTTCAGACCACATCTTTAGATCATAACCACTTAAGCTCACAAACAAGTTCGCGGACTTAAGGCAACCGGTAGAGTTTTCCAAACTCAGCAGAAAATCTCGGCAAAGAGACTTTCGCCAGTTCGCGGACTAGGTTCGCAGACTGAGTTCGTGGACTAAACACGCAAATGAGTTTTTGGAAAATCCCAGCAGAAATTCTCGGCAAGAGAACTTCCGTCAGTTCGTGAACTGAGTTCGCAAACTGAGTTCGCGGACTTAGCAAAGCCAATTCCTCCGGTTTCTCTCAATCAACAAAGTTTGAAAACTTCGGATTAAGGAATACATGGTTATGTAATCTAAACTCTCATTCCAATCATTGAGACATTCTCAGAGGACATTATGTAGCCGTTATTCACAGACCATTTCACGTCATAGCAATTCTCAAAGTAATTGAAACTTTTCATGACTTTCTTCACTAGGTGAAGATAAACTTGATCAAAGTGAAACGCTTTACCAACACACGATTTCGAGAAAAAGATAAGTAGTGAATACTCATCTCGAAATGTCAAATGTGTATGATCCAGTCTATATAGCATACGACTTTTTGTCTCATAAGAAGTAGGAGATAGAATAGATAGACTTTTGAGTGATAGATAAGTCCAAGCCTCCACGTACCTTTTTTTTGATGAAGTTCCACGGTTCCTTGAGTAGATCTTCGTCATTGTATGATGAATCGCCATGAAGTCCTTGATCTCAACTACACTTTTCTATCCTAGTCCGAGACTTAGCTATAATAGACTAGAAATCAAGACTCATAGTTTTGATCACTAACATTGACAAACATGCTTGATATAGCAATGCATGCGAGGTCGACCGAGCTATGCTCTAACAATATCCCCCTTTGTCAATTTTAGTGACAAAACTATTAATACATATGGAATACAAAAAAGATAAACTTTAGTGGCTCCTATTCCATAGTCCAATCTTCAACGTTCCTTGAAATCTTCGTCCTTCCAAGTACTCCAATGATCCCAAAGGTTCTAAGTTTAGCACCACCCTTGTTGAAGATCCGTATCTATAACAATGAGAGAAATCGAGATTCTCGATCATTATTATACAGTGTCATAGTATCATTATGTAACATCAAAGTCCAATTGTATCACGACTTTAACAACAATACTAAGGTAATATGTATCACTCCCCCTTAGTCAATACTCCATCTCACATGGAAACCACTCCCCCTTACATAATGATCCGAAAACCATATGTATTTGTAGTGTGAACTACATACTAATTCTCCCCCCTTTTGTCAATAAAATTGGCAAAGGTACAAGAACGGGATCCCAATGAAATTTCCGAAAGAGACATTTCATGACCAAAAGAAAGAAACACATATCATCTTATTTAGATGCAGTCATAAAGCCGAAGCTAAATGCATTCATCAAGGAGTTTATAAGGATACAAGATAACCCCTATAATATTCCACAGTCGCACTCCCCACAAAGATTTGGCAATTAAGCACAAGTTCAATTAAGAACTCTCCCCCATAAAATGTCATTCCCGAAAGAATAACAAGAGCGACCTTAATTTGGAAAGAAAAGAAGGATTTCTTTGGACATAAAAAATCACATACAAGTATAAATTTGAATCCAAAAAGCTCAATTAAATTAACCACAAGAGAACCCTTGATTAATTTAATTGAAAATGCTCAACATAAGTGAACTTATGGAGACTCAAAAATATACAATTAGATTAATCACAAGAGAATCCATAATTAATCAAATCGAAATACACAACCAAACTAATCACAAAAGTAATCAATTTAATTGGTCATGCTCATCATAAGAAAACTTACGGAGCAACAACTAAATAACCAAACAATATGATTAATTTAGTTGAATATGCTCGACATAAAGTATCTCGCAGAACAACAACTAAGCTAATCATAAAAATAATCAACTTGGTCGTTTTAGTGCTCAACATAAGACACTTTATGGCGCCTCACAGTAATACATAAACTATGGATCAGGGAAGATCAATACTGCGGAATACACAAGGATTCATTTTATATTCTATCACTATTTGCATAACGACATTCAATAGACATAATCCTTGCAAACAAAAGATTTTAACCTATCTTCCATCAAAGATTGACATAATAGGCTTAAATTTTGTATTTGTCAAAAGTCTATCCATTCTTTTATCAATACATGCATATCGACATACGAAAGACTTTACTTTTGACAAGGTATGGGACAATCATAGTTCACGGATGCAAACAAACATATCCCATAATAATTTTGCAATATATAAAACCATAAAGATTAATACTGCAAAAATCATCTTCCAAACAAATTAAGAATTTAAACCAATAAATCTAAAAACATGAAGATGAAATCTTTGGACATAGCTATGTGTAATCACAATAATGGCTATTCCAAACTCTAGTTATTCTTCTAACAAAAACAAGAAAATAAAAGATTTATTAGGCAATAAGACCTTTAAAGAATTCTTTATCGTCCCCGAACTTCTTGTCGTCAACAACCATTCGGACATAAGGTTCATTAAGGTAGGAGTTTATATCAATAAACCTTCTTGGTTGATTATGTCGAACCAGGGCCTTCTGAATCTCATGAGTCTTATACACAAAAGCCTTTATTTGTTGAATCTCCTTTCGCATCTCCTTCAACTCTTCAAGAACATCAGAAAACTTCTGAGAGTTTGAAGGAACGGCTCTTAGCTTTCTCACATTCCTTCTCTTTCTTTTCAAGGTAGGAGATGACGGAGATTTATCTTTTTCCTTCATGATTGATGGCTTAACAATCATAGTAACATCTTTTCCATCAGAAGATATCACGCTTGGAGTATCCATAATGTATGGGTTTGTGAGAGGAAATCACAAATTGAACTCAACAAGTAGTCTTGAGATAAAAAGAGATTTTGAGGAAGGAAAAAGAAATGTAGGGTTTCGAAATCTTTAAACAGGTTCATACACGTCCAACTCACAACCCTATAAAGAGTAGAATTGTCGATAATAACCCTCTTTTGTTGATAGACAGGGAAGAACAAAACTAAGAAAAAGAAAGAAAAACTTTTCCTAAATCCTGAGAGGTACAAAATCATTGTTCTTTTGATCAGGCATATGAGACAATATTTCCAAAACAACAAAATCAAGTTGCGTTGTAGTGAACAACAATTTGTCCACCATTTTCCTCTTGAGAGGAATCCACAGACGTCTGTCTATCAAAACAACTCAACCATACTTTCTTCTCTAATGGTCTTGGTTTATCCTTCGAAACTAACTTCTTAGACGAAGATAAAAATCCTGCATACCTCAGCGGTCTTCCGAGCAAGTTTAAGATTATTTGCTAATTGATTTGCTCTTCGTTAAAGTTTGTTGACGTGCCTCAATTGGTGTTTGTACTTATAACACTTTGAAAGTTCATGACCCTTTAGAGAATAATACGAGCATGTCAAACTATGATAAAAGTCAGGCTTCTGGGATGTGCACGCAGCTAGACACATGGTGCAACCTGAAACATTACTAACAAAGTTTCCAAGAAATGGGTCAATATTTCTTCAAGATTAGTTGGATTTTCTTCTGAAAGAATATCGAGATTGATGTATGTATTGCTACAGTTAACAAAATCAATATTTTCACCAAGAAGTGCAACACTTAATTTGTCGTCTTCATTAGAATCATAGTTGTCAGACATTTCATCAAGAGTTGCAGCAAGACCTTTGTTCCCAGTGTATTTTCTACGATTTTGGCACTCGTTTGCAAAATGATCAAATCCTTTACACTTAAAGCGCTGAGGCATATCCTCGTCATCAGTTTCATCAATATCCCTTTTTTTAGGAGGAACACGATTATGAGGTTTGACTGATTCCTTAGGCTTATCTCTGGAGAACCGTTTACTTCTCTTCAACAGAAGATCCCTAAACTGGCTTGTGATCATCGAGACTCACTTTTCAAGATCTTCATATGATGAATCTGTCTCAGAGTGATCATATTCAGAGATATACACTTTTTTACTCTTATCAAGTAATTTAGTGTCCTTTTGTGCTTTGAACGCAACATCCTTAGTTTTGGATGAATGTTCGTGATCAAAGATCTTAAGCTTCCCAACCAGCGTATTTCTGGAGATATTATCTAGGTTATTTCTCTCAACGATGGCATGCTTCTTAGAATCATATCTAGATGGCAGTGATCTGAGAATTTTAATCACAATGTCCTTTTCAGAATAGTCTTACCCAATGCAAAAGATGCATTAACAATTTCGGACACTCTGGGATTAAACTCATCAAATGTATCTTCATCTGCCATATGAAGGTTTTCCCAATCGGAATTAAGGTTTTGAAGCCTAGCTTCCTTTTCACTGGAGTTACCTTCGAATACGGTTTCTAAGATATCCCACGCATATTTAGACCTCGTACAATTTGACACATGGTGCTGAAGATTTGGGGTAATGGAATGTATGATGGAATTCGAACCGTTGGAATTTTGCTTTTCAGCATTTATCTCGGCAGGGGTGTATTCTCCAATATCTTTGGGAATGTTTACATCTCCAACTGCCACGACGGGAGCATTATAGCCATTAACAACAAATACCCATGATTGAAAATCACGTGCTTGAAGAAAAGCTCGCATATAAATTTTCAACCATAAGTAATTAGAGTCATCGAAGACTGGTGGTACGTTAATTGAGATAGCACCTATGTCCATAGAGTCAGATCGCTACAAACACAAACTTGTAAGGTCTTAAACGTGTTTGCCTGCTCTGATACCAATTGAAAAAGTGGGGGTACAACAACCACACCCAATATTTTGCTTAGCAATCTGTATGGACAAACTCCAATATACTTTTTAGAGAATCAACTAGACAGTCAGACTCAATCTAGATAAAAATTATATCAAAGAGTTTATATCTCAATCTCTCGATTTGATATATACTCAAGCAAATAGAAATCTTCGAGTCTTTATCAAATACTAGAGAGATAACTTGGATGGTACCAAAGACCAATATCCAAGTGTCAATCAATTTAAATCAACAACCAAAAGGTCGGATATTCTAATTGATTGAACAACGCACAACCTGTGATATTTCAATTATATATCAAAATATAATGCAGAAAAGAAATAACACAGACACCAGAATTTTGTTAACGAGGAAACCGCAAATGCAGAAAAATCCCGGGACCTAGTCCAGATTCAACATACATTGTATTAAGCCGCTACAGACACTAGCCTACTCCAAATTAACTTCGGTTTGAACTGTAGTTGAACCCCAATCAATCTCACACTGATCCAAGGTACAATTATGCTCCTACGTCTCTGATCCCAGCAGGATGCTACGTACTTGATTCCCTTAGCTGATCTCACCCACAACTAAGAGTTGCTACGACCCAAAGTCGAAGATTTTAATAAACAAATCTATATCACACAGAAAAGTCTACGGTAATAGATAAATCCATCTCCCACGAATATACCTACGAGTTTTGTTCCGTCTTTTGATAAATCAAGGTGAACAGGAACCAATCGATAAACCGGAGTTATATTCCCGAAGAACAGCCTAGTATTATCAATCACCTCACAATAATCTTAATCGATGCAGTGAAAAAAGATATTGTGGAATCACAAACGATGAGACGAAGTGTTTGTGATTTCTTTTATATCTTGCCTATCGGAGAAATCAATCTCAAGCCAATTATTACAATTGTACTCGTACGATAGAAACGGCAATATCAGATCACACAACTACAAGAAAGTGGTATCGGTCTGGCTTCACAATCCCAATGAAGTATTTAAGTCGTTAACTAGTTTAGAAGAAGAAACCAAAGGTTAAAGGAGAATCAATCTAGCTTAGCACAACTAGTATCACACAGAAGGTGTGGGGATTAGGTTTCCCAGTTGCTAGAGTTCTCCCTTATATAGTCTTTCAAATCAGGGTTTGCAATCAATGTTAGATTTGTAACAAAGCATTCAATATTCGTCGTTAGATGAAAACCTGATTAGATTCAAGATAATATATTTCAACTGTTAGTTCGAAAACTAGCTTGTTACACACAAATGAAATGCACGTTTCTAGGCTTGTATAACCGTACCCAAACTTGTACATTTGTTGGTTCAACAATAGTCAACCAAATGGTTAGCCATATGGTCACTTTCATATCAACCATATTCTTCTTCACCATAACTAGTTCAAGTGACTCAAATGAACTAGTTAGAGAGTTGTTCAGTTGCAAGGAAATCTTATGTAACTACACAAGACACAATTGAAGCAAAAACGATTTGATTCACTCGAATCAGTTCATGAGCTATACAGCCACGGTTTGCAATTTGCATTCCTTAGTTTATATAAGAATATTAGATATAACCTACTCAAGTTCGCGGACTGGGTTCGCGGACTTAAGTTCTCGGACGGAGTTCACAAACTCCAGTAGAATTTCTCGGGTCGAGAACTTCCGCCAGTTCGTGGACTGAGTTCGCGGACTTGGCTAACACCACTATTCCGGTTCTCTTGATCAACAAAGTTCGTAAACTTCGGTTCAAGGAATAAGGACTTATACATATATGTGTTTCCACAACAATGCTTATATCCTCCAATGGTTATATTATCTAAACTCTCATTTCAATCATTTGAAACATTCTTAGAGGACGTTGATATTCTATAGTTGTTATTCACAAACTATTTTTCGTCAAAGTAAGCAATTTTCAAAGTGACTGAAACTTGTCATGACCTTCGTCACTAGGTAAAGATGAACTTGGTTAAAGCGAAAGCTTACCAACACATATATCGAGAAATAGATAGGCGAGATAAACTCGGCTTGAAATAGCAAATGTGTATAATCTAAGTCTATATAGCAAAATGACTTTTATCTCAAGATAGGAGATAAATAGACTTTTGAGTGATAGATAAGTTCAAGTCTCCACATACCTTTTAGTCGATGAAGATCCACCGGTTCCTTGAGTATTCCTTCGTCTTGTATGATGATTGCCATGGAGTCCTTGAGCTCAACTACACTTTCTATCCTAGTCCGAGACCTTAGCTATAGTAGACTAGAAATCAAGACTTATGGTTTTGATCACTAACATTGACAAACATGCTTGAGATAGCAACGCATGCGAGTTCGACCGAGCTATTCAAAATGCTTGGAATATAAATGTCTCTGGATCACCTGGTTTTCAACTTGTTAAGAAACTTCAGTCTTGTAGAAAAGATTTATCTATATGGAACAGGCAGCATTTTGGCAACATTAATCAAAAAGTGGATTCTCTACAATCTGAGCTTAACTCACTTCAAGAACAGCTAGCAAGTGATGAAATACATAACAAGATTTTTACCATCAATAAGCAGTTAAATCAATGTCACAAGGAGAAAAGTGAGTTTTATCAACAAAGGTCAAGGGATCATTTTATAAAAGATATGGATCTTAGCAGTAAGTACGTCCATTCTAAATTCAACAGGAAGAAGGCCATAAATAACATAGATTCAATCAAAGACCACAATAATAATTGGCTTCATTCAAGAGAAGAAATATCTCAACATTTAACTAAGCATTTCAGGAATACAAGTACTTCATCAAACACTCAGCTAGATGAAATTATTTATATATCTCTGCCTACAGTTATCACAGATGAAGAAAATCTTTTTCTTACCAGTATTCCTTCTCATCAAGACATTCATACTACCTTGAAGAGCATGGAAAACTGGAGTGCACCAGGCCCTGAGGGTTTTCAAGCAGGTTTTTATAAAAGTCAATGGATTGTTGTTGTTGAAGATGTTTGCTCCATGCATCAAGTTTTTTCAAACTAAACATATACTCAAACAGATCAACAAAACTTATATCTCTCTTATTCGCAAGAAGAAGAAAGCTAGTTTTGATGCAGACTATAGACCAATTGGACTTTGTAATACTTCATACAAGATAATCTCCAAGATTGGTTAACAGAATGAATCCTTTTATGGACAAGATCATTTCTCCCTTTCAAGCAGCATATGTATCTGGAAGACTCATAAGTGATAATACTGTCATTGCTCAGGAAATTATTCACTCTATGAGGAAAAAAAAGGACAGACATGATGGATGGCATTAAAATTGGATATGTCTAAAGCCTTTGATAGGCTTGAATGGAATTTTCTCATGAAGGTGCTAACTTATTTTGGTTTCAGTGAAGATTTTTGTGATCTCATTTATCAATGTATCAGCACTACTTCTTTGTCTATAATGCTCAATGGATCACCATGTGAAGAATTTCATCCTACAAGAGGAATAAGACAAGGTGACCCTCTTTCTCCTTATTTGTTCATTTTGGCAATGGAATATTTCTCTCCAGGAATCTTATCACAGCTCAACAAAACAACACAATTAAAGGTACTAAAGTGGGTGCAAACTCTCCAGCCATTAATCATTTTCTTGTTGCATATGATTGCTTGATATTCACTTAAGCAAATCTCACTTCTTTCAACAATCTACTTCAACTGCTTCATGATTTCAGTTCTCAGTCAGGACAAGTAATTAATTTTGAAAAGTCTTCAGTACATTTCAGTAAACACACTAATCCTAGTGTAGCTGACACTCTCACTCAAATTCTTGGAGTTAAAAGGATGTCATCTAAGGAAAGGTATCTTGGCTCTCTATTGATTTTAGGTCATTCCAAACAGAAGGCTTTTAAAGTAATAGAAGAAAGTTTTGTGAACAGATATTCAACATGGTCTTCAACTTCCCTTACACAAGCTGGCAGAGCTACTATGATAAAACATGTACTGAATTTTATACCTGTCTACCAAATGGGGACTTTCAAGTTACCTGTTCAACTCATCAACAAACTTACTTCTATTCAAAGAAGATTTTTCTGGGGGCACACTTCAAATAGAGGCTCTAACCCTCTAGGATGGAAAAAAGTTTGTAAATCCAAAGAAGATGGAGGACTGTCTTTTAGGGATTTAGAACTGTTAAATCTTGCTCTTCTGACAAAACTGGCTTGGAGGTTATGCAATGAACAAGATTCTCTTTGGTGCCATATTATGGAAAGTAAGTATTTCAAGCATGGAGACATTACATCAAAATCTGGAGGCTAAAAATTGTTCCTACACCTGGAATGGAATTACTAAAGGACTCAAGATAGTTCAAGAAAACTACTTCATGGAAGTTAACAATGGGAGAAAGACAAAAATATGGCTTGACAGATGGATCCCAGGACTCACTGTACCACCATCACCTGCTAATGAATTTTACAGGTTTTATGCAGATGTTGAAAAACTTATAATCCCTAACACCAATTCCTGGAATATTAACCTACTCATCCAGCTTTTTGATCATGATATTTCTATAAAGATTCAAAACATTCTTTTATATTACAGTAAATAGGATGTGATGATTTGGATGCCAGCTAAGGATGAGAAATTCTCGGTTAAGAGCACATATAAAATGCTTTCTAACAGGGACAGTGTTGCTCAAATTAATAGAAGAATCATACCAAGTAAAGTCTGGAAAACTCTATGGCAAAGTAAGGTGGCACATCAAGTTAAACTATTTGCCTGGAAGTGTATACATGGAATTCATTCTACAAGAGTCAAGATGGCCTTCTATAATAATGATATTGACTCTCAGTGTGGTATTTCTGGTCTGGCTGATGAATCGATGAAACATTTAATATTTGAATGTGTCCATTCTAAGGTTGTATGGAAGTTGTTGAACATCGGTATTGAAGTAATAACAGCTAACTACTTGATGTGATTTTCAAAGTTGTTGTTGTAGTAATAAGATTCGAACTCTAAGACTTGTGAAGATTAAATTTAAAGGTTTAATAAAAGCGATAGTTACTGGGACTAGGAGTTCACCGAATTCATAACATAAGGCTCAGTTATTTATTCTTCATCATTTATCGCTCAATAAAGAAAACAACATCGACTCTGATTTTGCCAAGGTAGATTCTCAAAACATTAGTTATAAATCGTAAGCATGGGACATCAAACAATTAAGAAAGCATGACCATCAAATAAAATAATAACTAATTAATTCGAATCATAATTCGATTTTAATTAAGTGCAAAAGTCATGTAGAGAATAAAATAAATTTACCCATGTATGAAATTCGGATTCCTCCGTCGACCCAGTGTAGGGTTCTAGCTTCTCATGATGAAAACACACTCAAAAATATAATTCATAGCTCAAATGGTGTTTTTATTGGAGAAAACTAATAAAACAGAGGTTTGCAACACTTTATAGGTGTTACAGAGTCCACCGTTACAATGAAATATAAATACTGTTGATGTAGCTGCTGATACAGAAAAACTAAATATGGAAACTGTCGAGAAGAACTTTCGCTAAGCTAAGAACTTGCGACAGTTTTAAACGACAGCCCAGAAGTGTAGTCTGTTGTTCTTCGTCTTCTTCTTCTCTGCAGCAGCAGAGAAGTTGCTCTGCAACTCTCTATTTTTCTCCCCCAAACTCTCGATATCCTTTCCTCTGGACCTCAACACTTTATTTATACTCAACAAGGCTGAGAGATCACGCATAATAACTCTATCTGATCTTCTTTCCTTTCTGCTGCTGCACGGGAATAATTTCTTTTTATTTGATCTTCACACGTCTTCTACAACTCAGCACACTCCAAACAATATTATGCACGTATGTTTATCCAGTATAAGTCGCCTCAGCACAGAAAATCCTCCAAACATTCTCAACTGACTCATGAATGACTCGAGATATCCTCGTGTCCTGTTTTTCTCCCAACCATGAAAATATTCTTCTTTCCTTGAATCCAACAGACTTACCGTTCCTGTTTCAGCTTAACAGGATATCTCCAATTAAAATCCTCGAGAAAATCTTACGGAATCAGCCACAAATCTTCCACAGAAAATCACGGAAATTTAAACCATTATATCTCGTACTTCTCTGTTTGTATTTATCCGACTATCCAGCCAATTTTAACCGTTTCTAACACTCTTACCAACCATGTTTGTCCGAATAGAATGAACACAATGAATTCCAGTAATTTTGTTTGACTAAAAGTCTCCCAAATTCTTCCAAGAAAAGTACGCAGTTTACTGCAACCAATTTCCCGCCAATTTTGGAATTTAAACGATGAAGATTGGTGCTCCCCTAACCAGAGTACGGTTGTGAATAGCAGTTGGCACCCTGGGCTGCAAATAGTAAAGAAGGTGTCCCTTATAAATTGAGGTGTCCCTTAGTAATTGAGGTGTCCCTTATCCATAACTGAGAGTCCGAATAACACGTGTCCTCCGGGTGCAAATAACATTTTTCGAGCCAATTCTCCACAAGAGCTTATTCTTCCAAAAACAGCTAAAACAAGTTTATTAGTGATAAAATGAGTCCCAACTAATGTATTTATGGGTGAAAATGTGTTGCACTTTCGTGCTTATCACTACTCAACAGTCTCTGAATGGGTAGAAGGTTGGTTCTCTCATAACACCAACAATTCTGATAAGAAGAAGCTCTACACTTTAATGATTGGGTCCTGGATTTTATAGAAAGACAGATGTGATGTTGTCTTCCAGGGAGTATTTCTTAACCTTGCTAATACTGTGCATAGAATTCATTATCATTTACACTCATATTTTTCTGTTAATGACATGCATACCCCACTTGTTGATGTCTTAATAGTTTCTAGATGGAAACCTTCTGCGCAGGGTTATTTTAAATTTAACATTGATGCATCATTTAATTATGATACTAACCAAGCTGGTACAAGTATCATTATACGTGATTTTGCAGGTACCTGCGCAGGAATCAAAGGGAGCTACTCATATGGAATTCTAAGCCCTGAAGCTGCAGAATGTATGGATGTCTTGGATGCTCTCCAATGGGCACAAGAGTTGCAGCTTAGTAAAGTTCACATTGAGTCTAATGTGAAGCTCGTCATCAGTCAATAGTTGAATAAAATCTTCTCATACAATGGGAAAACGGAAACATTCTAAAAGTCATTAAACAATTGAGTCTAAGTTTCAGTTCTTGTTATTTTTCCTATGTAAGTCGCAACGATAATCAAGTTGCAGATAATGTTGCAAAGTCTGTGAGAGAAACAGCTATATCTGTTCATCACACTAGTAACTATCCTGAACATCTGTGTAACCTTATGGAAAGGGATCTACACAATGTCATTACTTAAATAAAATTTTCTTATTATCAAAAAAACATATGGCTTGACAACTGGGACTAAAGAAGCTGAGTGCATTGGGGTAAAAAGAGCTATCTCATGGGCTTTATTTAAGAAGGAAACTTCTCATATTTAAATAGTAGGTGACTCTCAGAATGTAATGGAGTCTGTGAAAGTTTTTAATCCTAATTTAGGATAGAGAGCAAAATAAAATCATGAATGACCACAAGTGTTTATTTGTATATTTTTAAGAATAATTTTTCGATGTTTCTTAGAAGAGATTTTATAGGAATAGTTGATATATTGCTAAAGGAATTAGGAATGTTTGGGTTATTTAGTTTACGAATACTCACATATAGACAAAGAATTGTAATTTGAATCCCTTTACAAAGGAAACTGTTTAATTCTAAGTTAATGAAATAGATTTATTCTTTTAATCAAAGAAAAAAAACACTAGCATGCAATTGCAACTAGTAGAACTTCTAAACTTATTTTGTAATATTTTTATGATAAATTGGTATAAAATATCAGTCTATCAAAATCGAATTTATAAACACTCCAAATAGATTAGTCCCTAGTCCAAAAAAAATTGTATTAAACTGATATAGGGGAAGCTTATGCGTGCGACCACGAATAAAGTTAGTGAAAATAGATTAGTCCCTAGTCCAAGAGGAATACATTTGTTGTCATAACCTGTTTTATATTGTATACTTGTTTTTATTTTGGTGATTTAATTGTAAATTCATCCGCATACATGATTGCTTATAAGAAAATTAAAATTATCAAAATACGAGATAATCAAACTCAAATACAAAAAAGAAATATCCATTCCAAGTAAATCGGAAGAAAATGAAACATGAACTGCAAAGATGTCCAACTTTTATATACGTGTAGTGATGAATGATGACATAATTTAAAATGAATCCAACCAGTACTAATTGTCTTTTTATTTATTTTATAAAAGATCTCTGAATAGGAAGGAGTACTTTGTGCATGATATTATAAACTTGTAGACTAAACATGGGTGCCATAAATATATCGACAATGTTTTGATGATTTGAGAACAACAAGATACTAACCACCATGAATAATTGATAGAATCACTCTTACAACCAAAAGAAAGTCCTCTTAAACACGGAAACAATTACCCAAATACGAGGAAACATATCGAAAAAATATTATTAATAAAACTTATCATAGATAAATAAATAAATTAAGCTCAAAAACTATAATCCCTTGCTAATATTTTTTTATTATATTTTTCGGATGAAAGTGGAGGAGATGAAAAACTTTTCTTTTTTGATGCAAAAAAAAAATGTTTTATTAATTGGGTTCATCAGTTACATTAGTACGATCTTCCATGATATTTTCTACTAAAAAGTCTGGTGGACTAGTATACCATGTATTAGACACCATAGAGATCCTGGCATATTTGGCTAGCGTATCCGCTGGACCATTACATTCTCTAATAGCGTACTTACATACCCAACTTGAAGATCTACTTAAATAAAACAGAATGTCTTGAATAATAATCATGTTCTGCCATGAAAGGGATTAATTACTCCAATTTATTGCACTAGCTACGTTGCTTGAGTCGACCTCAAAAAAAGATGCTCCACATGACTTTCCAGAGCCCATCTTACACCATCTAGTACAGGAAAGCATTCTCCCTCCTCAACATTTAGCACCTTTTGTCTGGCAACGCATTTTGAACCTTTGATATTCACCTGCAAAATTTCTCAAGATTAAACATATGCCACAAAGAGAATAATTAAGTTTAAATGATGCATCACAGTTAAATTTAACAAAAGGACTAGATGGAGGACTCCATTTTTTGTCTTTGTTTATGGTAGTTGCGACTTTCTGGTGGACAATATCTCCATCATCTCTTATGATTGAAATCTGCAGATTTTGTGACCTTCTGATGGTTATCACAAGATTTGGCTTGTGATTATCAAAAATACAACGACGTCTCTCCTTCCAGACTTCCCATATTACACAGGCGGTGCTAACTATCCAATCTTCATCAAGAATATCATTGCCATGTTCGTTTGCGAACCAACTTTTGACACAATCTGGAACATTATTGAAATTTTGCTGAGATTGTCTGATTCATGGTGTTGAAGTATATACTGATCTAGTGAAGTTGCATTGCATCAAAATATGATGTGTAGTTTTGACATTATGGTCACACATAGAATAGCCAGAAGACTCTCCACCAATTTGCCTTACTATTCTTTCACTTGTCGGGACAATGTCAGTAATACACTTCCATAAGAACAATTTGATCTTTTCTGGTAGCTTTAGACCCGAAACATATTTCCATAGCTTCAATTCTTGCTGGTTTATAGCTTGGTTACCACTTTTTATCTCCATTTTTTTGTTATAAGCTGACTTTATATATGGTCAACAATCCATTATGCGTGAGAGTCCATACCAAGTTATCCTCTGCAAGTTTCGAAATTCTGGTCCTCAGAACCTTTGCTGCAACGTCAGGTAAGAATATTTGGTTAACCAGATCAACTTTCCAGATTTTTTTTCTTGATTTATTAACTCACAGACTAACATACTCTCTGAATAAGAGTCTACATCTGTGGTTATTGGAATTGGAGTTTCATCCATACCAAAAATCCAGTTATCCTTCCAAACTTGGATCTTTTTTCCATTTCCAACTAGCCAGAAACTATATTGCTTGATAAAATCAATTTCTTTGAATAAACTCTTCCAAGACCAAGTTGCGTTCTTTTTCTTTTTAGCATGAAGAAGAGTAGTTTCTGGAAAGTATCTTGTTTTGAGAGCATTACCCCATAACTGATCATTGGTGCATAATCTCCATGCAGATTTAGCTAATAAAGCATCATTGAAGACACTTAGGTCCTTGAATCCTAAACCACCTTTATCTTTATCTGTAAAATTCTTGTCGAAGCACATGGATAGCCACCTCTACTATTTTAAGTCTTCCCCCACCAGAGTTGTCTTTGAATCTTTTCCAAATTATTTTACTGTTTTATCAGGAATCTTAAAAGGTACCCATTTGATATAGAGGCATTGCATTGAGGACAGTTTTAACCATTGTTGACCTGCCATATTGGTTAAGAAAAATGCCCTTCCATCTTGATAGTCTTTTTCTCATATTGTTGACTATATTGGAGAAAGAAAAACTCTTGTTCCTGTTGAGAAATAAAGGGATGCCCAGATATCTTTCTTCAAGAGACATTTTCTTGACTTTCATTCTTCGTGCTAGCAGCCTGCAGTGTCTGTCGTGGAGATTTTTTGAGGAATATACAGATGATTTTTCAAAGTTTATTTGTTGACCTGATGCAGTACTGAATTCCTTTATAATATCAAGCAAATTATTGACATTAATTGTGCATGGTAGCTTTAATGAATACCAAGCAATCATCGACAAATAATAGGTGTGAGACTGGTGGAGCTTTTCTTGCAATGGAGATACCTTTAATCTTCTTTTCTGCTTCAGCTTTAGCCAATGATCTTATAAAACCTTCCATAGTGAGAAGAAAAAGATAAGGTCTAAGACCCCTAGTAGGCTTCAATGGTGTGCAAGATGATCCATTGAGTTGAATACGGAGATGAAAAACTTTATAAACCATAACCACCCATTCCCAAAATTCTTCTGATAGAAACCCAGCTTATTCATTTTGTATTTCTTCCACATGTGTTTTTCCTTAACTTTTAAATAATATGTTTGCTTATCTTTAGTGAATATGTTGTAACACTAGCTATATCAATTTTACTTTGTCTTTCTCGTAATAGTTTACAAAAGTATTTATCATAACCATAGAGGTGGTTTAAACCTTTATTAACAGACATGTTTGATAAAATTTATTAGAAAATAAATAAAATAGCCTATAATTACAATGAGAATAATCGTAAACAGTTGTTTATATAAATAAACTTTGTTGAATAATTGTAATAGTATTATACCGATTAATCACCAGGGTAAATTAACATTCGGTTAACCATGGGGATTAGTATCTAAATTTATCTTAGTTAAAAAAGAAATTAACACATGGACTTGTTATCTTCTCCATATAAGTGAAATACAGAGAAAAACTTTCCATATTGTTGTTGTAACCAACCCATAAGTTGTCATCACCGGTCTGTAGACGAATATCTTGTTCATAAATTATCTTTAAGAGATCATTTGCTTCCGGACTATAAATAATCCCCCAAAATATTCTTAAATAATCTTACCAAGATTTTCAAAATCTCGTTGTGTTTACCTTGAAGATGATGAGTTAACTATACCAATTAACTTAACAGTTACTCGACCGTCTTCAAATCAAAATAATGATTAATTCTCGAACTTCAATGCTCCATGCAGGATACCATTCTTTTGCATGTAAGTCTTAAAGTCCACGAATCATATCTCTTAAAATGGACATCTCTTTAAAAAAAAATCATGAAAAGTTGTTAGTGGTAAATTAGTATATTCGAAGGAAATCACATTTTATGGCCATAAAAAATAAAACTAGATGGAGAAAAAACAATTGGATATATTTTTTTGAAAAACTAGGACAAATTTTTAATATGGGCATTACAACAAGGGTCCTTTGAAAATGTTCAAATGCTAAAGAGCGAACACCCCAAATAATCCGTTGACATAAAATATGATTCTGCTTTATCGGGTCGTGCGAACATGTTCTCTTGGTAATGAAGTTCAAATGACTAGTAAACATTTGAACTAATTTATTCTCACAAGGAATTCACCTATATTGTTTGATTTTGTAAGTAGTTAAACCTTGAAACCTTCGTGACCCGTTACTAATAAAACCTCTCCTTTACCTTAAAAACCATATTCCCGGCCTATTACCATATCCCTCACAAATATCAATGGAAATGTCAGTGCCAATGAAGTGTTTCATAGCTGCTATGTATCTCATGTCATTCATATCCCTCTCCAGTAAATCGATAACTAACCATTTTGTCATAAATATGCCTCTCAAGTAAGTCGATATCTAACCTCCCAAGTATTCATAAGCTTCCCTTCATCTCATGTCGTTTACATCAATCCTAAACTTCGAATTGACATATTTGACAATTAAAAGGTGGATATTATAAGTGTTATATTTTTATAAATATTTTCAATTGACCTATGCAACGAGCACAAACATGACCACCAAATTATTTATATTTTCTTATAGAAAATTTTAACAACACAAGTTATCAGTTAAAATTTGTTGGAAAAATAGCATATGAAAATGAAAAGGATTATATATTACTAGTGATATCGCACACGTGATGCACCTGCCGCTTGAACCTTCGACTCAAAATTCGAAAATGAATGGCGACTGATAAGAACTATGCCAATTTTATGTAATACATTTAGCATGAATATGTACGCTCATCCTAAAATGCATTTATGAGATGCTTGAACATGATAAGGAGTTGAAATTGTTTTTAAATTTATCTAAGTTCCAGAATAAACATGAATCTTTGTTAAGAGATTACACAAATAATATAACTACTTATTATGCAGAAAGCACCAGAGAATTTCATTGATCAAAAATATATATAGCAAGGCACAAACAACTCTTAACTCCCAACATATGCTAACAAATCAAGAGTGATGTCTCTTAGACTACAATAAACGTTGATAAAAGTACGTTAATACATAGATGTACATACGTCGATAAACATCTGACGCATAAGCATCCTGGATTAACCGAGAAGGCGAGATGACCAACGTCTACTTTACCAATACCTCAATTACTAAGATTTTTTTATCAATTGTGTACGCCCTCCAATCGACCGGCCAAGATCTGCAACAAAACAAAACCAAGAAGTGCAAAGAAACTGACAGTAAGACGGTGGTGTAAATGAACATAGACAATTTCCTAGGTACACACAATTACATAACTCCTAGTTAAATCAATGTTTAGAGAGAATACATGTTTATAGAGAATACATGTACATGACCTAGATAAAGATGTGTAATGCAATTTGTTTTCACTTAAGTTGTTTGATTTTCATGTCTAACTAACTTAACTTGGCTTTTTTTCCCTATTACCATCACTTGTTTCTGTTTCATGCTTTATGTCTAATTCTGGACCACCGCAAACGACAGGTATTTCAATGTTTCATAGTAAGCTTACCTCTTTGTCAACTTCAATATTTGTTCTTAATATAAGTGAATGCCTCATTATCTTAATTTAATTTGTTTGAGCATCGTTGTCAAAATCACAAGTTTTGGTATGTTAAGCTTGTTATTAAATTTAGTTGATCAAAACTACCGTTTGATTTATAGTCTACTAAGGTCGGTCTCACACGTAGAATAGAGCATGGTAGTAGAGTATCATAATTCACCAATCGATTTTGAAGGTTGAAGACTGGAGAACAGCAGAGACATCTACGAAAATATCATCAACAAAGGTCTGTTAAGATTAACCATCTTATTTACTCATATTATCCACTATATCTATTGAGACATGTCGTATGACTTTAGTATTATGATGAGCATTGCAAAGAAGAAATCTTGAGTACAAACTCTTACTTGGTAAAACTCGAATTCAAGCAATATAAGACTTATCGCATAATAGGTGGAGTGCAATTTATTGTCCCACATACTGCAATTGTGTATTAAGTTCATAAGGAGTCTCTAAGTTAGTTTACTAATATATTAACTAGAGATATGCAAACCTTTGGGATATGGTAAGCATAAAACTCGACATCAACATAGGTACTGAAAATTGGTTTCAGGATCTTGACCTGAATATCAAAGGAATACACTTGAACAATAAGGTATTAGAGTTCAACACATATTTAAATCACTATATTCAAACTTATGAACATTCCTTATTTAACTTGTGTTGATCTTGATGTTTGCAAAAAAAACCCAAAGATAACAAACAAATCGAAAATATAGAAATAATTTAAACAATGTTAAGATCGGTTCTGACTTGGGATCGGTCCTGAGATAGACCTTTGCCACAAAGGATTGGTCCTGGGATTGGTTTTACACTTACGATCGTATCCTGAAATCATATTTCAACTAAGAAACAAGTTTTGCAAGTCTACCTCCTTAAACTATGTTTCTGAAACTGCTTTCAGATATAATTCCAAGGTTTAAGTTTATGTGGAAGTTCAACACTATAAATTTATGTGCAATGTCGAGAATATGAAGTCCACAGATAAATTATTCCTCGTAACTCCATGTACTTAAGATGTAGAAACCACTTGTATATTGTTCATTAATGATACTTTGACCCTAGTAAAATGACCAAGTCACCAATACTAAAATCCTTTCAAAACTGAAAGAACGAAAAAGTCATCCAAGATAGCTTTGGACTTCTGAACACATATTCATTCCTCAAGTGGCTGAAGCAATGGCCTTTCTGACCAAGTTTGATGTGTCATACAAAGTGATGCACATGATATAATTGACGTTATCGAGGACCCAATCAAGAAACCCCATTGGCAAGTTAGACCCATCTTGACTGATATAAATAGCCTTGTTTGTAAGTTTTCCAGAATTCATCTAACTCCTTTAAAATCCTAAGCTCATTAGGCTCCACGTTGAACGGTGACCGTCACCCACTCACAGAATTGCTCCATTTCACTTTTCCTTAAAGGAGAGAAAACAAAGGATTTTTTGCGCGAAATATAAAAGAATGTTTTTATTAATCCCGGAGGAAAAAAAAAGAAAAAAAAAACTCGACTAAACCTAAACAAAACCCTCTCTTCCATTATTCGATCTAGCTCCGCCTTCACCTTCTTCTCCGCCATCTACACATCTGTATCATCCTAATATATTCACTTTTCTTCTTTTCTTCGTTGTTTTACCTTCATGTTTATATTGGTCTCTGTTTGTATCTGTGATAGCTTTGATTATTTTGATCAACTAGGGTTTTTTATCTGTTGCAGGTAATAGGTCTCTCTGTTTTCTTATTCTTCTTTTCTTCGTTGATTTACCTTCAGGTATTATATTTGTCTCTGTTTGCATCTGTGATAGCTTTGATTATTTTGATCAACTAGGGTTTTTCACTGCTTTCTGTTTTCTTATGTTTCATAATTTTTGATTCAATTTTCTTTTTTTAAATCCGAATTAGGGTTTACCCTAAACCTGATAATGATTGATCTGAATTGCAGTATCATGCAAAAAGATTTTAAGGGTTTCTCATTTGATTTTAAGGGTTTCTCATGCAAAAGGATTGTAATTAGTTTTCTTTCATGGAGGGTCGTTTAGGATTCTGTTTGGATTGATAATATCAAGTCACCTAAAAATTCAAGTAACTCTTTTTGTTTTTTTTTTCAATGTTTTGTTTTAATCTTATGATGTTGACTTTCTGGGTTTAATTTGTTCACTAGGGTTTATAGTTTCTAATTTAATTCATTTTTTACGAGGAGTGGAATTCTGATTAATTGTTCAAGGGTAAATTTATGACTGGAATTGTTATATGCAGGTTACATTTCTGTATCTTTTTTTTATGATTGGTATTGCTGTAGAGTTTGTAGAAATTTTTCTTCTTTTGTTTGCTTATGATTTTTTCCAGTACAGCAGGGAGCAGTGATGTCTATATTAATGTTACGATGTTTATACTGCAGGTGCAAGATAGTATACTTGCGGCTAAGGTGCAAAGGTGTTGTTCTTGAGAACTGATGTTAATGATAGCTCAATTGGGTATAAGAACTCCAGCAGATGCATGGCTTCTAAACCCTGAGACATATGATTGGTATGCTGTAGAGTTTGTAGAACTTTCTTAAGGTAGAGAGCATATCTTTATGTCGTATGATGAATGATCCATAACATTTCAATATCTTTTTTTTCGTGATTGGTATTGCTACAAAGTTTGTGACAAAGCACACCTTCTTGCACCCAAATAAATTCAGTAGGCACTAGAAACTGATGATATCATGTATTTCTTTATTTTGTTTAGGGGGAGGCTATTTAAATGAGGTAAGAAGAGGGAATGCTAAGAAATCAGACAATATGGTGCCACTATGGGATTTAAGTATTGAAAGCTCAAACATTGGTAAGTTATAGTACAATTTGTCATATGCAATTATATGAAAGATACGCATGTGTGCATGTCTAAATCAGCTTTTAGCATATGAATTTGTTGCATTTCTGTGTTTAGATATCACTTTTCTCACCAAACTTCCTAACTTCTCATATATTTTCCGAAAAGAAAAAGAAAAAAAAAACTAATCACCTCTCTTCCATTATTCAAGCAAGCTCCGCCTCCACCTTTCTTCTTCACCACTTATAAATCTTTCTCACACTAATCTGTGTAACCCTAATCACCTCTCTTCTTTTATTCCTTTATTTACCTTCAGGTATTCTCATATCTGTCTATGTATGTTCTGTACTGGATTCGATTTAAGAATCTATATATTATCTACTGATGTTGTTTTCATGGTCAACTTGGGGTTTATATCTGTTGAATTTATATATCAGGAATTGCCTACTATTATCTTCATGGAGGATGTCAATGAGAAGTTAGACAAATCATTGACAAATCGGTATAAACAGTATGACACCAAGGGGTGAAGAAACAATGAAATGAAGATAACTCTCTTATCTGTTAAGCTTTACTATTTTTCAAGAATATCCAAGCTTTTTTACGTTTTTGAGCTTAATTAACATTTCGGGGTGTAGTTTTATTTTTTCATCTTCTTATACAATTACTTGATAGGACATATGAGATGCATGATTCAATTACTTTGACAACTAGGGCCTTCCAATCTTTACACATATGAGTATTCATGAACTTTATTTGTTGGTCTTTAATGGACATTTCAATTTATGAAATCCCCGTCCCATAGCTGAACCTGTTAGCAAACAAGTGAGTATTTCATATTTTTATGGTCATGAGCTATGATCCAGCTAATTAATTTCAATATCATTGGAACTTATAACGATCTTTTGTTTTTGTTTTTCTTTTGGTATTGTATTATGAATTTAGATCCCTTCTGATGGACTTATCAGTTTAACTCAGGTTTCAGGTAAGCTTAGACTTAAAAATTCCCTATTGTTTAACTTCATTAAGTTACAGATTTTTGATATGAAGAGGTTAACTAGAAATTGCTTCACTCAGGCAAGGGTGTTGTCGGTATGGCAAATTGCACGACGCATATTAGTGGCTCTGAATTTTTTATGGCAGTGCAAGTCTGCAAATCATTTGCTCTATAAGCATTCTGTTTTCGGGGGAATTGTGGGTGGGTTAACTACCCTTGCAGCGATGAAGAAGGTTCATGTGGATGACAGTCGCCGACATTTGGTAAGCTTACCCTACATTATTTGAATGAACAATACATTTCGATTCAACATAAGTAAGTTTTTTACTGTTGAGAGTTAAGGTGTGATTTACCAGCTAGAATGCATTATAACAAGCATTTGAGGAAGAGTTTGTCTCACTGAACATTTTTTCTTTCCAACACGAAGATCGATGAAAGTGGTCGTCTTGACTCTATCACATGATTCTTGAGAATTTTCACAGTGAATTGTATAATTTTTTCCAACATCTAAACCAATTCAACTGTAATCATTTTTCCAAGGAATAAGAAACCGTATTTTTTAAACATAAAATGGGGACTGAAATCATAACGCCTCCTGATAACTTATCCTGTAACGGAAAACATAACACCACCATAGACGTCCATGCACGTCTAATCCAACTTTTCCATGATTGTTAAGCAGCTGCGCCTGAGGATGTCTCATCCCAATTGTTGTTTTTTATGCTTTTTGCATTTAGCTGAGTATGCTTTTAGATTCTTAACAACCCCAACTTGGGTGGTTTACAAATAAAATTTCCTACATCCTGAAAATTGATGTAGATGTTCTAGAGATCAGATCACTCACAAATCATAGTTTAAATTTCCTCTTCCGCATTAATGTTAAAGATGTACGCGTAATAGTTTACTTGGTGAAATGAAGGCAGATTATAACAGAAAAAGATTGATGTTGATGTGACTCTATATCGATTTTATAAAGACGTGTACTTATATGAATATGACAGCTAATAGTCCGTGTCTAATGATCACATTTTAAGTGTATACGAAAGTTTGGCTTTGTGCTGTGAGCATTAATATGACCTCTGTTTTTTTGTAACTGTTTTGAAGGGTGTTCAGCAGTTCATGGGCTTCCAGTTTCAATGCCGATGATAGCCTCATCGATTCTCCGCCAGCCAGGACTCCTTAGTCCATTGAAGGAGGGATTTTCGAGGTTCTTATGGATTTCACCTCTGGGTGCTGTGAACTTCGCAGGTTACAAGCTTGCACAGAAGGAAATGGACAAAAGACGAAGAACGATCAACAAATAATCAGCTAAACAGTTTTGTTTCGAGGCAAAGGAAAATTTATTAATATGGAGTGGTGGTTACTTAATTAGCATGAGGGCAGAGAATGATATATCATGGAATTAAAGAGTTACGTGCATGTCTAGATTTAACTCATAATATGATTTTTAAAGACTTGAGAGTTTCAAGACTGGAAGATGATGCGTTGATGGACTTCCTTTGGGAAAATGCACATGAATTTCATAGATGTTCCTTTATGAGGAAAAAGGCTCTGAAAAATCTTCCTTACGTTCGCATGAATTTTGTAAGCTCCACTGCTCCGGTATCAGAGAAACCAACATAGACGGATAAACTTTTATTATTTTAAAACGTTGTTTGGATGGATGCACATCATTTGTGAAAAAATTGTTGGTTTGATATGTTATTATTGTTAGTAGTGTTTTTTCGATTTTGCTAAGGGAACATGTCTGGATGTAGATGTTATCAACTCTGCAGCAATAACTGGAATATAATTCTTCACGTCGTCAATTCCTACATTCGCTTAACTGAAAGTAGTGGATCGTTGCATCTCTAGCAAGGCCCTCTCAACAATACAGAAGAAATTTTGGATTGGCTTTACAATCTCGCTGTATAACGCAGAACATACATGCAGTATGCGGCAGGGTAATGCAGGGGGGAATTTAAAACATGCGAAAAAAAAAATATTGAAGCAAGAAAAAATTCGTCCATTTCTACTTTCAACAACATATCATCGGGACGGGGCGAGGCGAAGCCGAGCCACATCTGATCAAATGTATCGCAACGGGGCAACGCGAAGCCATGCAACACCAAATCAAAAATGAATCGGAACTGGGTGAGGCGAAGCCGAGCCACCCCTAATAAAAAATGTAATGCGACGGGGACGGGCAAAGCCCCACGACACCTAATAAATAATTATGTAATGATGCATGTATATGATTATGTGTGCGGAGCTGCCCGGGCGTAGCATGGGCAAAAAATCTAGTTTCAAATTTATAAGCGTGAGGGCAATGATGTTGCTCACCCTAGCTCGCTACTCTCTTACCAACAAATTCTGGTTTACTTCTTCTTGTGCTTGTATTTTATATGCTTTGGCATCTGAGATGCCTTTGTAGTTTCGCTTTCTTGTTTTTCCTGTGTAATAATAATAACCGGTGATGGTTTAGTTTAAAATTTGGTTTGGTTTTGGTTTATATATGTGAAAGATAATCGTTCAATTCTTGGGTTTGGGTAAAACAACGAACGACATCGGATGGAACCATGCCCAAGCCCAGTTTGACCTAAGCTAATGCCCAGGCCCAGTTTGACCTAAGCTATTGGAAGCTAGTTTCATGTGAACGATTTTTTGGGGACCATGGTTTTTTTGGGGGACCATGGTCCTATTAGGCCACCTACCCTACAATGTTAAGGGATGTCCTAAAATCATATGAGATTACTAATTTGGCCCTTACCCTAATTAAATTAACCCTAACCTAATAACTACATCTAACTTAATCAAAAGAAAAACCTAAATATAATCCTAATCTAACCTAGCCGCACAAAAAAAAACAATTTTGAGGAACTGTTCTCCTCTTCTTCTTTCCTCTTCCCCCATTCCAACATCATCTTCATCGATTAATCGTCAATTCATAAAATTTTCATCGTCGATTAATCAATCGACTATAAGAATGGTTCTTCGAAAGAAAACCAATAGACTCCCAGGAACAGGTCCCCCATTAGGACATCTAGCAAATCAGCCAAGTGATTTTGAGATTCATAAAGAAGTGGAAGAGCCAAGTGAATCCATAATCCAATATAATAGACGCAGTAAGAAGCCTGATTCTGCCATGAGACCGATTCGCAGGTATTTTCCAACAAACCCATACTTTTAATTTGATTTTGATTCGTTTAATTGAATAGAAATCATCAAAATAGGGTCCGAATGGGAGTTACAGTGCGTTGTTCGGTTAGGACGAATTTCTAGAAAACCCTAGTTTGTTAACCGAACTTCCTGAAAGGAAGAACACGAAGAGCAGTTCGGTTTTATAGGATTCAAAACCGGGTCACCGAACTGCCAGTTCGGTTAGTTCGCAAAAAATCCTAAAACTTTTTTCTAACCGAACTTACCAGTTTTGCAACAATTTTTTTTCCACTTGTAACCGAACTGTGCAATTTTGCCCGCTATTTTGAGTTTTTGTGTAACCGAACTGAGCTATCTTGTTCGGTTGGTTCGCATAATATTCTAAAACTATTTAGTAACCGAACTTTACCAAAAAAAAAACAAATTTCAATATAACCAAACTATGCTATTTTGCCCTATATGTTGAGTTTCAATTTAACCGAACTTGTCCAACTATGTTGTGTTGCATACATGTGGAGTTCGGTTTATTCGCAAAAAACCTTGACAAACCGAACTCTTCACTATTAGTTACCAATGTTGAGTTCGGTGTATTCGCAAAAAACCTTGACAAACCGAACTCTTCAGTATTTGCACACATGTGGAGTTCGGTTTGATTGCAAAAAACCTTGACAAACCAAACTCTTTACTATTAGTGACCAATGTTGAGCTCGGTTTATTCGCAAAAAACCTTGACAAACCGAACTCTTCAGTATTTGCACACATGTGGAGTTCGGTGTGTTCGAAAAAAACCTATTCAAACCGAACCTTACGCTGAGAACCCTTATGTTGCATCTGATTTAGTCAATCATTTATCGGTTAAGATAATATATTTTGTTTTCTTGATTAGAGGAAAACAACCTTTACTGGAAGATCTGAGAACTCCCACGCCTCGAGGCAAAGTACATTGTGGTGCCGGTAAGCGTGGAACCAAAAATGCTAAGTATGGAGGTGGGTCATTACCGGGTGTTTTCATCCAAGATGGTGTCAATAGAGATAATGTTGACAACGTAAGCCAACAAGTTAATGAAGAGATTGTGGAAGAGATGGGTAGTCAAGAACATAATCAAGGCGGAGAAGATGAACTAGCTCAAGGAGGAGGAAATGAGGGCGATGATGAGGGTGAAAAATATGAGGAAGACGGAGCCAAGGAAGGAGATAAGGATGATGATGGATCAGAGGAGGACTCGGATGAAGAGGAAGAAGAAGAGGAACAAGAAGACATAGTGTTAAAGAGACCTAGAAATACGCCTAAAAAGCCTTGTGCTAGATATTCATACATTCCTCATAAGGATTTGTGTTTGCCGCCAAAGAATCCAACATATAGTACTCCAAGAGATGGCAGGGAGGTATTGATGGGGCTACAAAACCTCATGGGCTGCCAAGATCTTTGCGACAAAGGTATGGTTCAATCTTAACCATCAAGATTTAGATTTCTCAGTCATTTTATTATATTTTGACATATATTTTTCTTTTATATATATATTAGTATATAAGATATGATGTTGTTTTTTTAGGATCATAAAAATGTTGTCCGTGTTTTGAAACGTCAAAAGAACAAGGTATGGAATATAGAAAATGAGTGTGATGAGGTCCGCTTGGAGGTATTTGATTGTGTACTATGGAACGGGATACAACATGCGCACCAAAAATTTGATGTTGTCACTGTTACTGCATTTGCCGAGAGGGCTTATCCAGAAACGAATACCTTTCATCTACCTTTTGGTGAGATGGAGATAACTCCGGATGATTGTTTTAGAATCACAACCCTACCAATTACAGGAAAAAGTATTCGAGATGGCTACGATCCCTCGATGAGTTATGAAGTTCTTGAAAAACTAGACGAAAGGTGTCTAGGATGGAGCGATAAAAAGGCACAATGTGAGTTTTGGCGATCTAACAAAGAGCCTAAGGAAGGTGATGAGTATAATGAGTTTGAGGAAGACCGCACGTACAAGAAGAAGTTGAAAAAGATCAAGCTCAAAACCTTGTTTGATGAGTTTTCAGGGACGAAAGATTTGGTTGCTCAAGGAAAGTTGGTGATGACAGAGGAGAAGACTAAGCACCATGTGACTGCTTATTTTTTATATCAACTTGGAACCGTCTTCTTCCCTGACACTTCAGGCCACGTGGTAAATGCTCATTACCTCCAGCTATTGGACCCCTTGGATGAGGTGAACAACTACTCTTGGGGAATTGCGGTTCTTTCATTCGTTCAAGTGGAACTCGGAAAAGCTTCGAGTTCTTTCATTCATATAAGAACTTCATGGAATGATTGAGCCAATTGAACACTCTTCGGATGGGCAATGAAGAGATGAGTTATTTCTTCTTCCGGACCTACCTTCTTTTGAACCGCGTAGCCTTTCTCTTGAGCCAAAAAAAAATAATTGTTGCATTACTTTTCTATCATTCCATTCATTCCTTTTAGTCGTCTCAATTGCATTGTAAATGGTGTACAAAGATGATACGTTACCCGGGTTATCTTGCTTTAATAAGCGAAGCATTGTGGAAGGTGAAATATACAATTTCCTATACTCGGCTATTTTTTCCATTTCTCAAGGAGTGAGCCTTGCGGCCATTGCATGCCCTTCAAGATCATCCGGACGAGGGTGGTTATGACTACCTACGACCTTATCCATAGCTAGAAACCATTTCGTCGTTAATTTGCTCTTGCTAAATATTAGCTTGAACGGACATTTGATTTTCTTTGAGCACGTTGTGTTCTTCCTCGTCATCTTTCCTTTATACTCATAACCCTTCCTCTTGTGACTAACATCGGGATCTCCACTTCTCTCACAAACCATTTCAAAACGAGTGTTGCTTTCCTTTCCATTCAAAACCAAGACGCAATTGACTCTCTTGGCATGTTCTCTAGCCCAATTCTTCGCATCAATAGGTAAGTCAAATACCAACTCATTCGCATAGTGAGTAGATGTATCTTCGAACAACATACCAATCGGAGAAGGTTGATCATGCATTGGTATAGGTTGTGATTCCATCTACAAGAAATGTAACAACATCAATGCAATCACAAATAAGTTCGGTCACATAATAATTTTATCGGGAAATCGAACTCATTGTTCGGTTGGTTAAGCAAGTTGCAAAGTAACCGAACAAATAAAAGGAACCGAGTTCGGTAACATGTGAATTTTATCGCAAAACTAATAAAAGGAACAGAGTTCGGTTACTCTGTATTTTATGTAGATAACCGAACTAGACACTGGAACTTCAGATTTTTTTTGTTTGTTAAGTTCGATTGGTTATGCTGTTAGGTTCAAGTTTGCGAAACAACCGAACTTATTAAACATAGTTCGATTAGATAGTTGGTACATGCAGTTTGCAAACCAGCCGAACTGTATACACTTAGTTAAACTTTATTTTTACGTAAAGTTCAGTTAGTTGCGAACCAAACGAACATAACACTGCATCTCAGAACTTCCATTGATATGGAGTTAGGTAACCTGCGTGTTTGGATAAAGTAACCGAACTACATCTTCAAATGAGTTCGGTTACTTATTCATCTCACAAGGCAACCAAACTACACCTTCAGAACAGTTCGGTTACATGTTCTTCATATAATATAACCGAACTGTGCAAAATCCAGTTCAAAAATTTACATTTTTGGGGAAGTTTTTACCAATTCAACATACATTATCTAAGTTTGGAGCATACATGTTCACCCAAATACTCTTCCTCCGGTTGTGGTTGATAAAATCCATCATTTTCATCTTGAGTTTCATTTTGGGGAAGAATACAATCACCATCTAAGAAATAAGCCAAATCCGGATCATTTTGAAGATTAACAAATATTCTAGGAGAGGATGGAGATGAAGAATCAGATGAGTTTTCATCACTTGAATACTCAAAGGGGGTGAATTGGATTTTTTTTTTTATTTTCCATGTTTTTCTCCTTCATCTTCTCTAACTCTACTCTCACAATAATTACTCAACTAATAATAAACTCATCTTTTAATTTAATCTCACTAATTGTTTTTAACTAAATCATTTTACTAATCATAACCTAAATTAATTAAGAGGGTAAATTAAGTATTAAATAAATAACTAGATATGGGGTGACCTAGAATTACTTCTAATGTCTTTAACCAAAATAAAACCATGGTCCCAAAAAAAAACCATGATCTCCAAAAAATCGTTCTTTCATGTACATCATAGGCAATGACGAGTGACAGGCCCGTGAAAATATAGACTTTAAGACTGTTCGAACTGGAAGATGATACCGAAATATGTTTGGATTATGCTTTCCCTTTTAGCGTACAAATAATAGTGTCCCTTTTTAAGAAGTGTCCTAATCAATATCGCCATTCCCACCGATCATCCCTTTACAATTAGTTGCAATGTACCATTCAGATCAGATGTTACGTTTCATAATGGATGGAAGAGTTTGATCAAATGTCAATATTTAACCTTAATGGGCTTGTATGATGCTAACTTGCTATCATCTCATTGTGCTTTCAAAATGAAAATTTCTTTTTTAACTCTATTGAAATTTGATTGCTTCCAAGAATTAGAGGTATAGATAGAAAAAACCGTACAATCTTCTTAAATTGGTTTTGTCACATCAACTGTCGTAAGCGTACAAACTTTACCAAAATTCTAAAATATTGACGAGTTTCAAATTCGCAGATGCCGATGTCCAACAGAAAGTCATCTGCCATTATTCTCGTTGTCCTCGAGTATAAAGATCGGCCATTGTAAGAGAGGTTTAGTTCTGTTTATCGGGAGGAGAAGGTTCTACATAGAAATGAACATTCTGTCGTAGAGGTGTAAAACGTGCTGGTCCGGCACAGCCCGGCCCATGAAGTCACGTGCTTCACGTGCCATGTGCCGTGCTGTGCTGTGCCGTGCCAACGATTTAAACATGTTGTGCCGGGCTGTGCTTTACTAGTCAAAACTTAGGCACAACACAACCCACGGGCACAGCACACGAATAAACGTGTTGTGTCATGCTGTGCTGGCACACGTGCTATAAACAATTTGAAATCACTTAATATATACATTAAATCGGACATTATCACGGGAATTTAAATAGACAACATATCATTTGAAATTATTTCAAGTAAAATTAACAAGGTTATTCTATAAAAAAAAATAGGCCATCACATATAAAATTGGATCATTGTCATGTAAATTAATGTTCTAGTTAAATATAGGTAACGACATTATAACAACGATATTGAAATATATTTTCGAAATATTAAGGTATTATATGTGTTGTTATAAAAATAAGTCAGCATAAAATGTCAAAAATTAGCTACAATAGTGACTCTTTTGTGAAATATACACAAAATTTGATGTATTATGCCATGTTATATGGTGTACCTGTGCATGCTATGACATGCTTACTTAACGTGATGTGCTGGGATGGGCCACGTGCTTATCTGTGTCGCGTGCTGTGCTGTGATACCGATTAGGCTAACCCAGCACAGCCCAAAAATCTACCGTGTTGGGCTAAATTATGTGTTGGGCTGGGCTCAGATTTTAGCGTGTTGTGCTGGGCTGTGCTCGTGCTGGCACAACCCAATTTACGCCTCTATTCTGTCGATTCAAGCCAACTAAACTTAGTGCTGACCATTGGAGATAAAGAATGGCCAATATGGTGGACAAGAGAATCAAAAGGAAACCCCAAGCTATGTACTGCTTAAATAATGTTGCTAGATCACGATAGGCCCACTTCACTTTGCATGGCTAATCCTTCCAAACAAAATCCTACTAATTTGTGCATTTAGACATATTAAGAACTTGTGCATGTACATTGCAGGTAGGTGCCCATACCAACTTCATACTACTATTAGTTTAAACACCGATAGTCTTGTTGTCAAACCTTCCGGCTCAGTTAGCTAGCCGTAAACACCTATAATCTTTTGTCAAACCTATGATACCGGTAATGAATGCGCAACCAGCACTGTCTTTTCACTGGTTGAAACGAACACTACTCGAACAAGTTCGAAGAAACAATGCCATCCTAAATAATGGCTTGCTAATACCATGAAAGGTCTTTCCCTGTGTACATGACAACATTGAGAAGGATATCGAATAAAAGCTGACGCTTGTAATTGTTGTTTACTGGTTATATATATATATATATATATATATATATATATATATCTGAAATAAGCCCATAAAGAATGTCTGCTTCTTATTTGTTTTCTAGAGAACAAATCATTCACGATTCATTGTGTTATTTAATAATTATCATGGTACAACGAAAGAAGAAAGTGTATCATACAACATGTTAATGTAGGTAAATATGGACAAAGAAGAATGGTATAGGATCAAGTATATAGAAGAAACTTGTTAGTTTCATCAAATCAGTCATTCATTTATATATGTTTGTAGTAGGAATCTTATTGTTCCCCACATGGACTCAAGGCCTACACTTCCTTCTTGGATTAATTAGTTTAGCACTTGTTTTCTTGTTTATTCATTCGACTGCAATATAGTAGCAAAGTCATCGAGGGACATCAGTGAGTTCAGAACTTCTTCCAAATCAATCATGATGGAGAAATAAATTTCTTGCCAACAACAAAACACTGTTAAACAATTTGAAATGATGTTTGTGGACTTTTGTTTCAAACAAGAAAGCAGTGTTATAAAGTTTTGAAGCGCTTGACTAAATTTTCAACATTTTGAGCTTTACTCATGGAAACGTGAGACATGAAGTAACATTTGTCAAAAGTATAGTCAACAAAACCCTCATACCAAGATCATGGACATAAAAAATCTTCTTTCCGCACAACTAATAAAGAGTTAAACAAGATTAGTTCAATAAAGTATTTCATAAAGCCACGAATAATTGCACGAAATTGTAGAGAATGTTTAATATACTAATATCAAGTGATACTATGGTCTAGGCTATGGTGTGACCATAAGATCATATATAATCTCAGTAAGTGGCAAAAATGTCCCACCCCAGTTGGTCCATTGGTACTGTTAGATATGTACCCATATCCTAGTTGCTGATTCTAGGTCTTTATTTTATTTTTTAAGAAAATTTAGGCGGAGCCTAAGGATTAGGATCGCTAATAATGCAAGTATGGTCATTGTTTAAACAAACATTAGACCCACTGTTAAGGTTCTTACAAGTTGTAGCCAAATTCAAAGCTTGGAGATTTTGGGTTCTATGTAACAGTTTAAGACCCAATAAAACAAAAGTTACAGGTTTGATATGTAATAGGGATTCTTCATTCGATGTCTGTTTTTCCTTGTGGTAGTTTCTACTGAATCTTCCTTTGATTGCTTGGATGTAGAGAGTGTTGAAGTGCTCCAGGATTTCACTTGTTTCAGCATGTATTTCTATGTTCATGTGCTGCTTTTCCTCTGCCCATTGAAAGACTAAGTCTGCTCCTCCTGTGGCTCCTTCTGCTCCCCACTGTCCTGTGTGTCCTCTGCTATCAACATAGTTGCCTGCAAAATCAGTGATAGTTAGTACAGAGAAGAATTGATAAGTGTTGGGATCCTGAATAGTACATATTTTGATTAAGAAACCAAAGCTCTGCTTGTGTTGTTGGACCCCAACAATAGTTCCAGGAGTAGCTATATGGGATTCATTCTCAATGATATGCCCCTGAGTATTCAAGACATGGCAATGTAACTTGTGAATTCTGTTATGACCACAGATATGTTGTTGAATGCTGAGAGTAGTATTCTTAGCATTAGGAGAGATGTTTTGGAAAACAAGATCACATCTAGCCTTCCAAATGAACCAACAAGTGGTAGCATAAATGCAGACATTATGACTGATGTACGCATTGTGAAACCAGTCATTAAACCAATCCATGAAAACAGTATGGTGATCAAATAAGCCATGATTTCCACCTAACATTTGCTGCCAGACTTCAGTGGCAGCAGGGTAGTTGAGGAATAGGTGTGTCATAGATTCCTCCCCACTGTTGCATAATTTGCATATGGGATCAATATAGTGGAGAATGCTTGCAGTTTTGGAATTAGTTGGCAGAATTTCATGAGCACATTTCCAGAGGAAAATTTTGACAGCTGGTGCCACTTCCAAGTTCCATATAGCTCTACTGTCTCTTGTTGTTTGATCATTTCTATAGAGATTCTCTATTTTGGCTTTGTATAAAGCTTTAACAGAGAATTTTCCAATGTTGTTGAGTTTCCAGTGAATACTGTTTGACCATTTCTATAGAGATTCTCTATTTTGGAAAATTAGTGTATCATACCCAATCTTATTGTTCCCCGCAGTAGACCTTATTATCAGCCATATAGTTTTTGAGGAACAAGGTGGAATATATCTTATAATTTGCAGGTGTTGAGGCAGCTTGGAATGGCATGTATAAGAATATCCCTATTTTTTGCGCGAAGCTGAGTATCTTGTATTCGCATGGAGAATTTCCTCTGTAGAGGCCTTGTGCAGTAAACCCCTTCCGGACGGTCGTCCGTCATCATAAAATAGTCCCCGCGAAGCTTTCGGGAAGAGAGGTAGTCTTGTGCGTAAGCATAGCATTTCTGGTCGAACCCGACCAACCCAACTAAGAATCTGACGGGTAAAACTTTTTTTTTCTTTTTTGAGGAGAAATGTTGGGATTTTATATTCAAAAAAAAAAATTGTAAAAAGGCAAAAGCCCTCATTGTGTGATATGTACAGCTAGTTACATCCGTCAATAATGACTTTTCAGTGTGTTATGAGGTCCCTGAATATGGTTCCAAAGAACCATTTTTCTTTCCCGCCCCAAGTGAGGATTGAAAACTTCACTCCATTTATTGTTTCTGTTGTTGATTTGGGCATTTTCCTTGCCATTACTCGCTTGTTTCTTTCGTTCCATAAGGCCCAACAAATTACAAAAATCAACCGATAAAACTTGTTGAAGTTTTGTTTCAGATTTTTAAATGAGAACATTGCTCTACTGTATTGTGATGGAGCTTCAAGAGAAAAATAGTCATGGATAAATTGACAATGGATAGTCAAAATGTATTTATTTATTGATTTTTCTTTTTTTGATAAGTTGGATTGCTAGAAATTATACCGGTTGTTTATGGTGGCAGAATCATGTGGTCCGTGGACACACTATCTGATCTGGAAGATGACATGGAAATAGATGCGGATACCACTCTTGTAGTTCCATCCTTCAAACTATCTATTAAAGGTACACCATCAACAACAACCAATCATCCAACTATCACCCCTACACAGCAACAAGGCACACCATCATCACCACCCTCTAACCTTAGCCCAACCCATTCTACCGCTGTCTATTCCCATTTCCTGCGCCATTTTTTCTAAACCCATCCACTGCAATTTCCAATCCTAGTTCCATTAGCACTGTCAATCCAACACCAACCCAACCCAAAACCCAATCAACATCAGTGTTTACCTTTTCGAGTAGGATATTCAACATAAACCAACCACATATTTGTATCATACCAAATTGGTTAATTAAGGAGGTGACTTGTCTCTTCGACCTAGGTGTGTACTTGGGTATCAGTTTCAATGCAATGCCAAATTATTCGAGAAAGTTTCTCCTTACTACAGTCTCCTCATCAGGAATGATATTGAAACCAATACCTATTATACCTATAAAACTTATTTTTTGTAGAAGACTTTGCAGTTCAGCAAACAGTTCATTTAGATGGCGAAGAGGAAATTTCCGTACATAAACCCAAGCAAAGAACTGCTCATGTGTTGAGTTTAGAGGATTCGTTTATGGTGTCTTTGATAATGATGAAGCCTCCTCCACTAGTAATTCGTTGTATCCTCCGGGTTTGAACCTACATCGAATGAATTGTTAGATGATGCGTCATCCGTGAATCTAGACACATCTGACTCTCTCCAAGTAGTCCCTAAGAAACTCAAGTCTGAATTGAAGAGACTCGGCATTACTGCAATTGACATTAATTTTCCATCTTCAGAAAGATCATCCAAAACAAGGGATAATCACCTTTGCCAATGAGTCTCTCAATATTAATTTGGAATGTACATGGTTTAAACTCAGCCAACAGACGATCAGTAGTCCAGTTAAGTAAAGCTCCAATCGTCATGCTTCAGGAAACAAAAATGATGCAATGTACGCAATATGACATCAAACAAATCGTGGATACAAAAATGTGGGATGGACTTTCCAACAATATGTTGGTAGTTTAGGAGGTATTCTTATCTTATGGGATAAAGATTTGGTAGAGGTCAGTGACTCACTCATGGGAGAGTATACTTTATCGATTTCATGCACAAACAAGTCAGATAACTTTAGTTGGATGCTGACTAATGCATATGGTCCTAAAAACCCAGTTGAAAGATCAAAATTTGGGTTGAGTTGGATACAGCTTGTAGATTATGGGATCTTCCATGGTGCATT